>NC_133363.1:2517551-2584559 GCF_049309525.1 Garra rufa | reverse complement strand
GCACATGACCAACCATCAAAGTTATAAAATGGTTTGCTAAATGATTGAAAAGGGTTAACAAAAATACTTGTAAATCAAAGTTGATTTGTTTTTTTTTTACATGATACACTATTGCCAGTATTTTCTCCCTTCTAATGAACAGGTTTGACTACTTTAGTAATTTCCATTAGAACAAACTTAATGTTTAAGCATAAAATGATATTATAGGGAATTGTGTGCTTCTAATTTTATAGCAACAGTTTGGACAGGAGCCTCTTCAATTGTAAGATGACAATGCCTTTGTGTATAAGGCAAGGTTCAAACCGAAATGACTGATTCAGTCAGTGTGGAAGAACTTGACTGGTCTGCATAAAGCCAAGTCCTAATCCCAGTTGAACACCTCTGGACTGATTTTTAAATGACCTTGAGCCAAAAACTCATCGCCAAACACCAATGACTTGTACAAACACCACATGGACAAAAGTATTAGGACACCCCTTCTTTAAAACAGAAATAGGCACTTCTAAAACTGTGGCAACAAAAATGGGAACATAATTAATGTAGCCTATTTAAAAATTGTATTTTTATCTCTGTTGAAAAAGTTTTGGATTTGTCCAAAATGACTGTACCGATATGTACAAGTCATCGGTGTTTGGTGATAACTTTTTGGCTCAATGTCTGCATTTAAAGTCACACCGAGGTGTTCAACTGGGATTAAGACTTGGCTTTATGCAGACCAGTCAAGTTCTTCCACACTGACTGAATCAATCATTTCAATTTGAACCTTGCCTTATACACAAAGGCATTGTTATGTTAAAACTGTTGCTATTAAAATTAATTCCCTAGAATATAATTTTATGCTTAAACATTAAGATTTGTACTCATGGAAATTACTAAAGTAGTCAAACCTGTTCATTAGAAGGGTACTTTTGGCTATATAGTGTATGTATTTTGAATCAATATCTTTGTTTTGATTTTGTGGACCTACAATTTTGTGAATGGCTACAACTGCATTTTTATTTCATACACTGAAAACAATTTTTGAACAACTATTAAAATAATACAGCCTACAAATAACACTAAACACACATATTTCTTTAAAAAAAATATTTATCTTGCCATTACCACGCTGGTTGTATAACCTTGCTGGAGGGATCATGATTGGTTAAGCTGACTGCCATCTGACAAGTAACTGGCCAATGACAGCTGTGCGCGCCTTTACTGGTCAAGTTTGAAAATACGTTAGTTTGTTACATTTTTATTTTAAATTAACTCGCGTTGTGACATGTGGAGAACAAAAGCTGGAATGTGAACACAGAGGAAGACCGGACTGGATCTGTGAGGTCCTGCAAGCAGATTGCTGATATCAGGTAAGGGAACATATTTCAGTCTTTCTAGCTTTATGTTCTTTCTGTGTAAATTCCACATGAGGTAACAGACGCACTATGACTTGCATCTGTGCTTCATCAAAGATGTTACACCAGATGCTAATCGCGATTAGCATATTAGCACGTATTTGTAGCCCCTGATATTGCTATGTGTTATAGATAGGCTACGAATGTTGTCAGCTAATTTAAACGCAATGCATGAGAAGGAGCAATGAGTACAGTGATGAAAGTGCTATTAAAGCTCGGAAACACAGGAATCTAACTATAAAACACAAACTGCTACCAATAACATTATTTTTAATCTTTGATTCTAAATCTTTCATGGGATTAAAATATAAAAGTATGGTTCTTCTCATAATCAAAAATACATTTGTAAGACATTTGCCCCACTGATTATCAATATGACTAACTTTTTTATTCTTTTGTCTTTCTTCATCTGAGATAACAAATATGGAGAACATGCTACCATCATCAGTCCTTTAGTTGTTTTACTACAAAAAATATTATGAGTCCTTCATGAGCCTTAAATGGGTCTGGATAAATGCAGCTGCAGGTAAAATTATGTTAAGTTTTGGTTTGATTTGGGTGCACTAATTTTTAAGCTACAATTGTGTTTACCTTGTTTTGATACATTTATAAAAAGAGTCTATTGTTGTGAATCCAGTGTCTTTTTGGGGATTCACATTTTTTCTTTTTGGATTGCCATGAGTTAGGCATATTCTTACATTTTTAATTATATAATAACTAACAGTCTCAAAGCTGACTGTTCATGTTTTCTGAATGATTTATAGTGGCAAATGTTGGTACGATTGAAAAACATTTTGTATAAGAGTTCAAAAGAATTTTAAAAGTGAAATCTTTATTTTTAAGGACTTATCAGCCCACCCCAGACCGACTGAGGATTCAGCTGATTACTGGCAATATAGTGGAGGGCTCTTCTTTATCTGCTACACTCCACTAGAACTTCTGGTATGGATTTATTAACTATTTGCAAAGTTTTGATTTGATGTAATTTAATAAAATGTACTTTTTAATTTACTTTTATGTCCTATTTAAATTTGTTTTTACATAATTTACTTAATACAGTGTGCAGTTAGGATTCTGAATTATGTGTAATGATTTAAATTCTAAATTGACTCAAAAAATTAATTTGCCAGAACCTACAATTACGTGTTATTTTATTTTTTATTTTATTATTATATATTTTTTTGTTAAATCTTCAGGTAGTAAAAAAAAAAAAAAAAGTTTTAGTATTTTAGTTTATCTAAGAGCTCTAACTTATGTTATTAAAACTGTAACCCTTAAGTCGATCCATCCTGGAAATTTAAGAATGGTCCAAATTTGTGATCAACTCAGTTGTTTTCCAACGGCACAAAGAAGAATATTTTAAAATTTCTATTTTAAATCACTCATAAATCATCAGCATTAATAATATTAATAATAATAAAAAATACTTTAAAGGGATAGTTCACCCAAAAATGAAAATTTGATGTTTATCTGCTTACCCCAAATGCATCCAAGATGTAGGTGACTTTGTTTCCTCAGAAAAACACAAACGAAGATTTTTAACGAAAACTGGTGCGGTCTGCCAGCCTTATCATGGACGTGGATGGGCACCAAACCTTTAAAAGTAAACAAAAACATGCACAGACAAATCCAAATTATACTCTGCTACTCGAGAGGATACATTGATGTCCTAAGACACGAAACGATCGATTTTTGTTAGAAACTGAACAGTTTTTATATCATTTTTTACCTTTGATACACAGCCACGTCCATCTGTCCTGAGCACGGGCTCATCATCTGGATCTTTATACGTGTAGCGCTCTGGCATTGTATACACAAACACCGGAAGCGATCTGTTGCATGAATACAACACTCATTGTTTCCACAGTGCTCAGAGATTGTGGCTATAGCGGCTATTCAAAATGGTAATTACTTGCGCGTATCCTGATTGTTCAAACCGATTTAAAACTCATCCGGGACTTGTACTGATTTCCCCTTACGGCGTTTGCGTATTCTTCGCCTGAGCGCGAGCACATGTAACGTGACTGATGCCAAACTCGTGCTCAGGACAGATGGACGTGGCTGTGTATCAAAGGTAAAAAATGATATAAATACTGTTCAGTTTCTCTCAAAAAACCATCTTTTCGTGTCTTAGGACATCAATGTATCGTCACAAGCCGCAGGGTGTAATTTGGATTTGTCTGTGCATGTTTTTGTTTACTTTTAAAGGTTTGGTGCCCATCCACGTCCATGATAAGGCTGGCAGACTGCACCGGTTTTCGTTAAAAATCTCTGTTTGTGTTTTTCTTAGGAAACAAAGTCACCTACATCTTGGATGCATTGGGGGTAAGCAGATAAACAAATTTTCATTTTTGGGTGAACTATCCCTTTAAGCATTATTTTGTTGGTCGATTCCATCCATGGACATAGAATATAAATGCGAGAATCTGCCTAATAGTAAAATGACAAAGTCTTGATAAAAAAATGTATTATCATTTTTGTTGTTATTATTATTATTATTTTCTAAATGGTTAACTCATAACAATAATTGAAGTGGTCCTTTAAAACACATTGCATATTTATGCTTCATAAACTGATTTTATCAATAAAAAATTTAATTAGATTAGTTTGAATGAATGAACAGTAATTCTCTATTGATTTCCCTAATGCCCCTCCAATGACACTCCAATTCTATGACAATTTAGAATTATTTTTATAATTATTATTATTTTTAGTATTATCCTGAGTAATAGTTGTTTTTCTTTAATATGTTGTTTTAACATGTAAGTTACATTTTTTTTAACAATTTACTAAACACATCCTAGAAAACCTGTCTATTGGAATAGAATCTGTACAGCTTGTTTTTTACTCTGTTGTTTTCCTTTCTGTAGGTGAGGGCAGTTTCCTTATTTTATGTCATCTTTTTGACAAAATTATTTTCATTTTAAGCATTAGCCTAATTCAGTCAAGCACAAAAATGCTATTTGTAATTTGATCTTGCATATTCAGTATATTTAAACAAATTTGTTTTGCAGAGGTTCTTAAGAAAGCTGAAATGATTGGCAAGAAGCTGATGGGGATCTCTCAAAATTGGAACAAGAGACGGAGGAGTACAGAGGATGTCTAGAATGCACAAGTGACTGTCTGCACTGTAAGCACAAATGTATCGTTGCTGATGCTTCCAATTGTTTCCCATTTATTTCCTGTTCAAATGTTTGAAGGTTTCAGTAAATATTAGGTCAAATACAGGTTAAAAAAAGTATTAACTTTTACATTATTTTGAACAAGTAGGTTTATAACTTTGAAGAGATGCTCTTTAAAGGACAGTCAGTGGTTACCAAATCTTTTTACCAAAAACAAAAAAAAAAAACTAAACACACAGGGCATCCAAGATGTAGGTGACTTTGTTTCTTCAGATATTTAACTCAAACCCTTGCAGTCTGTCAGCCACATAATAACAGTGGATGGGCTTGGTGCTTGGTTTTACCTTTAAAAGTAAAAAAAAAACATGCACAGACAAATCCAAATTACACCCTGCGTCTCATGACGATACATTGATGTCCTAAGACACAAAACAATAGTGTTTTTTTTTTGTGAGAAACTGAACAGTATTTATATAATTTTTTTACCTTTGATACACAGCCACGTCCATCTGTCCTGAGTGTGAGCTCAACCTCCGGCTCATTTCATGTGTACGCTCACTGGCGTAGTATACGCAAACGTCGTAAGGGGAAATCGGTGAACAGTCAGCAGTTCTGGATGAGTTTGCGCAAACGTAATTTTTAGCTTTCAATCGGTTTGAACAATCAGGATAAGTGCAAGTAATTACCATTTTGAATAGCCGCTATACACAAAATCTCTGTGCACTGTGTAAACAATGAGTGTCGTACACACGGGATAGATGACTTCCGGCATTTACGTATACTACGCCAGAACGCATACACATGTAACGAGCCGGATGATGAGTTCGTGCTCAGGACAGTTAGACGTGGCTGTGTATCAAAGGTAAAAAATTATATAAATACCGTTCAGTTTCTCATAAAAAACCGATCGTTTCGTGTCTTAGGACATCAATGTATCGTCACGAGCCGCAGGGTGTAATTTGGATTTGTCTGCGCATGTTTTTTTTTTTTTTTCACTTTTAAAGGTTTGTGCCCATCCACTGCCATCATATGGCTGACAGACTACAAACAAAGTCACCTACATCTTGGATGCCCTGGGGGTAAGCTGATAAACATCACATTTTCATTTTTGGGTGAACTATCCCTTTAAGACATAAAACGATCGGTCTGTGCAAAAAACTGAACAGTATTTATATTATTATTTACCTCTGATCCACCGGAACGTTCTACTGTCCTGAGAATGTTCACCCAGTCCGTGTGTGATCTATCACGCGTATACGTCACTCATTGTTTACATGAGCATATTAGCTTATCAAAATGGTAATTACTTGTGCTTATACAAATTCTGGTAACCGATTAAAAACTAAAAGATTACATTTCCTTGTGTGAACTCATCTGGGAGTATTGACTTTTCACCTACAAAGACAAACTTTTGACTACATTGCCAGAGCATGTTGATGCACCACATGTCAGCTACACTGTAAAAAACAACCTATAGAATCTACTCAATAAAATGGGGTAAACTGATGTAACAATTTGCACAGTTTGTTTGGGTAGATTCTATCTTATATATCTGAGTAAACAATACCTGAATTGATCAGCTAAGACAAACTAAAAAAAGTAGGTAAAGTCTACACAGCAAAAAGCCCAGTATTAAATGAACTCTCCCAATAGTTTGAGTCCATACTCAAGAGTATTAAAATGAACACTGAAGCAGTGTTAGAGTTATTGAGGTAATTATGTTATTCATTGAGTGGTGATTGACCATTATTAAAGACCTGATGTTAAAAAGCAGAATCACCAAAAGGAGAAAATCTAATTTTGTAAGTCACCATTATAGAGGTCAGTGTTAGCATTAGTTTAGCTCTTTACCATTAACTTTTTAACATTAGGTTTTGTTTGGGTGCTCTAATTGAGTTAGAACGATCAGACAAATCAGGAGATAGAAGATTATGTGATGTTGAACATGCTTTGACAAAGTCATAATGTAATGACCTGAATAACAGAGTTATATTTTATTTATTAATTATGCTGGATTAATCAGAGAGGTATTTATGAAGCTTATTTTGACAAAAATATGCACATACTTTAGAAATAGACACACAGACATCACCAATCAGCATAAGAATCACAACAATGGTGACCATCAAAAACGTATGTTGTAGCCAATCAAAACTCATCCGTGTCTCCCATCATGCATTGCGGCATGAATCATACCTGCAAACTTGTCGCTTTTCGGCGATAATCGCCGTTTTCATTGTCAATTGGGTCATTCACGTGAATCGTGTAGAACCGGAGAGTTTTTTTTAGGGAGGGGGGGGGGGGGGGGGGGGGGTTGGGCTTGACATCTGGGCCGATCGGAATCTCAACTGAGCTCGCGCCTGTCAAGAGAGGGAGGTGGGGGTGGGCTTGCGTGCCATGTAGGCCATTATTGGACAATTCTTATAAATGACATTTTTCCTGGACCAATCTCAGCGCTTGCTTCAGTATCTTGAAACACACTGCCATCTGTGTTCGCGCCTGTCAAGAGACACCTGACCTAATGTGGAAACTCTGATGGAAATTGAAATGACCGTATGCACGGAGCGTTCTTTAGAACTTCTGCATAAAGATAAGCAGCTCGTAAACTTCCGCTAAAGCTCATTTTATATGTGCTATATATTAGGTGAACACTCTTGAGACTCATCTACTGCCTCGTTCTTATCAGAAACTGAGAAAAATGATAATTGCAACATTATAAACAATGTTAGCGGCGTGAACATTCAGTTTACTATTATTTAACAACATATCATTTAAATGCGGAGCCTGGTAATCCCGTACTCTCTGTATCTGCATAATTGTACATTTAAATACTGACAGCTAAACACTGTCATAACGTGTTTAGGCTAACGTTAGCTAGCAAGCCATATTTCTCTTCAAGGACATCTTAATCGTATTCTTGATAATCACTAACTTGCCTTCAAAGTCATGAACACATTTTTAAAATCTTATCACAATATTTTAAAGCCTTTATTATTTTCCAACTCTACAGTTGTGAAATAAAATGTACTTCAAGGACTCATTTTTCATTCATAAAAAACTGCATCGGACAAAATGACTTTTCGCAGAAAACAACGTCTTTTTTTAAAAAAAAATGGAATTACCCATATAACCAATAGATGGCAGCAGAGGATTATTTATTATGCAGCTGCCTTTTAAACTCCCTATATTTTTCAAGACGGCTTTCTTTTTGATTTATTATACAATATCTAGTATAATAAATTGTAGTACTTTTACTGCCCTTAAGTGTGTGTGTATATGTGTATATATATATATATATATATATATATATATTATAGCAAGTGCAGAAAGACATTAAGCTCACACACAAACAGCCTATAAGGGTGAATTATTTAAATACTTATATATAGTTCACTACAAACTACGTTAAATATTGATGGTATAAAAAATAAATAATGCACTCAATGTGAATCGATAATTCCTATATATTGAAATATTTCATAATTTAATAACTACATCTTTTAAGTTTTATCTTGAACTGTAAAATATATTAAATAGTTTGTGAATGTTTTTCAGTTTCCCTCCATGGCGTTTGCGTGCGTGTGTGTGTTTGTGAAACCCTTGTCCAGGCTAAGAAGGGAAAAAATAATGTTTTTCAGTATAATATAATTTGTGTTTTGGTTCTTTTGTTGCTTTTAGTTGTTCTTACTCGAGTTCAAGTCAGACCCCCCCCCACCCCCCCCGTTCCCCCCCCCCCCTCCAGAGACTGTCACCTTTTTTCTCTGATGAGTTTGCAGGTCTGATGAATAAATTATGAGCTGATGATTTCCGTGATGTTTAGAGTTGATCTGTTTCTGAATATGCTGTTTGTCACCATTGTTGAGATTCATATGCTGATTCCTGATGTGAGTGTGTGCCTAAGAGAGCAACTTTTAAAAAAATTTGATCAGAGGAGCTTGTAAAAAGGCCAATCAAAAAAAAAAAAAAAAAAAGGCTTTATTAATTTTGCTGCTGTGAAACCCCAAAGCAGTTGTAATGAATAAAGGATATAGAACTGAAAGACTGCACTCTATAGATTTCAGTGGCTCAAATTAAGCTTATTTTAAACCAGAATTATCACCACTGCATGAGTTTTGCTCTTTAGCTTGTCTGGCTGGTTTAACTAAACAGCTAAACAAAACTTAATGCTAAAAAGCTACAGGTCAAGAGCCCAACTAATGCTAACACTGACCACTATAATGGTGACATAAAAATTTTGGTGTCTTCAATAATTTTCAATCACCACTCAATGAATCACTTAATTACCTGATTAGCTTTGACACTGCTTCAGTGTTGATTTTAACACTCTGAGTATGGACTCAAATAAACTCCCGGGAGAGTTCATTTAATACTGCGCTTTTTGCTGTGTAGACTTTACCTACTTTTTTTTTTTTTTCTTAGCTGATAAATTCAGGTATTCTTTACTCAGATATATAGGATAGAATCTACCCAAACAAACTGAGTGCAAATTGTTACACCAGTTTACCCCATTTTATTGAGTAGATTCTATAGGTTGTTTTTTACAGTGTACTGTGAACATGCTCCATTAGGGGTGGGCGGTACACCGGAGTCATAGTCAGCACCGGTGTGACATTGCGCAACGACATGGATTTTCTAATACCGTCAATACCGTAATAAATCAATTATGTGCCTCGAACGGTTGCATTTACATCAATAATAGCTAATTCTAAATAATAAGGCATTACATTTTCTTCAAACGTTCAGTTGTGGTCTGAATACCTGACCTTATACTATATATCTTGTTGTAAATAAAAAAGTAAAACATATTCGTATCAGCTTTGCAGGTGGTAGGTAAAAGGGGAGTGGCCATTAAACGACTGGTGAAACATCGTGAAGAAAGGTCGGGCCTGTAGCCTATACCAGAGGCGGACTTTTCCCGGTCGGCCAGCCGAAGGATTTACACAGCGGATCACAAATTGAGCGGGCGCGAGGCGAACTAATATTGTATATAATTTTCGCACTTTCAATATGCAGGGTATAGAAATCGCTTTTAACTGAGCGCTCGCGCTGTTTTTACTTTTACTTACGATTTTGCGATAACGCACACTCTGTGTAAAGGGGGCAGCACATCTTATAATAGATATTTGTCAGTGAGTACAAGATTACAGCAAATTCTCCAGTCTGTTTTTGTCATCTCTCTTTACTTTCGACCCGTGATCATTCAAATCTAAAGGTCATTGTACACTGAGTCCGATTTTCGTATGCGTTTTTTTTTTTTTTTTTTTTTTTTTTCTCATATTGGCCATCCTTATCAAAATGCTTATTATGGATGCGAAAATGCAGAAAATCAAACTCGATCCGAATTTTTTTATGACGGACGAAAGTTTCAGAGGCAGTGTGTAAACTCGATTAACATAACCTGTATTTTTTTTAATGTGCAAAAATCTCGGACGAAAATTTCTTACTCATGTGTACAATGACATTAACTCCAGCAGCTGGTGTTGGATGCAGGGTTGCCAAGTCCGTGTTTTTCCCCACAGAATTGGTCTACTTTTAAACTGTTGCTATGGGTTGATTTCCCCCAGTTATTTAAAGGTTATATATATTGCAGAAATTAAATTTCAATAAAAAATAATTTGTGTTTTGTTGTACACTAAGTAAGATCTTTAGGTTTTTTGCAAAATAAATATGCTGAGAATGGATAATACTCTCCCATGTCTCTTTTTGATAAGGATACATACCATTTACTTATTATATTATAAAAAATATTAACTTTATTCACATACTAAAGGGACAGGACAGGCTACTCCTCCCAAAATGTACCAAAAAAAGTAATACCGTGATATTATACCGTCACCGTTCAAAAGATGAAAAATACCGTGATATTAATTTTAGGTCATATCGCCCACCCCTATGCTCCATACACCTGAATGTTCCGGTGGATCAGAGTTTAATAATGATATAAATGCTGTTCAGTTACATGTACAGACCCATCGTTATGTGTCTCAAGACCTCAATGCATCGTCTCAAGCCAAAGTGTTTAATTTGGTTTTGTCTGTGCATGTTTTTTTTTTACTCTTAATGATTTGGTAACTATTGACTGCCATTATATGACTGACAGACTGCAATGGTTTCAGTTAAAAATCTTTGTTTGTGTTTTACTAAGAAACAAAGTCACCTACATCTTGGATCCCCTCAGAGTAAGCAAATGAACATCAAATTTTCATTTTTTTTAGTGAACTATTCCTTTAATCTGACATTAATCTGCTTATTTAAATGCTGTCCTTGTGTGTCTTCAATAAAATTTAAATTTGAAAATATTTTAATCTCACTGTGTGCTTTAATCCTTAAAAATTTATTTGTGTGGTGTTGATATTATTTTAGATGGAACCCAGATGATTGCTAGCTTGGCCCCATGCATAAGTTGCTGGGGCCAGCATGGAACCCATGGACAATCCCAGTTACAGCCCGTATTCAGCCCATGTAGTAACCTTGTAGTACCCAAATCTGGGAACAAGATGGGTCTTGCGCATGTTGCCCAGTTGGGTCCCACCTAGTGGCAAGTGCAATCTAATTTGAAATCCATGTGGGCCGTTAACATGGGGCTGTTATGGAACCCGCGGACAATCCCATATAGAGCCCATTTTTCAGCCCATTTAAAACCCACATTGGCCCCACATACAAAACTTAGCTGGGTTAAAGCTGGGACCGATGTGGGTCTTGTGCATGTTGCCCAGTTAGGTCCCACCTAGTGGCAAGTGTAGTCCTATATGAAATCCATGTGGGCAGTTAACATGGGGCCATTATGGAACCCGCGGACAATCCCATATAGAGCCCATTTTTCAGCCCATTTAAGACCCACATTGGCCCTACATACAAAACTTAGCTGGGTTAAAGCTGGGACCCATGTGGGTTTTGTGCATGTTGCCCAGTTAGGTCCCACCTAGTGGCAAGTGTAGTCCTATATGAAATCCATGTGGGCAGTTAACATGGGGCCATTATGGAACCCGCGGACAATCCCATATAGAGCACATTTTTCAGCCCATTTAAAACCCACATTGGCCCCACATATAAAACTTAGCTGGTTTAAAGCTGGGACCCATGTGGGTCTTAAGCATGTTGCCCAGTTAGGTCCCACCTAGCGGCAAGTGTAGTCCTATATGAAATCCATGTGGGCAGTTATCATGGGGCCATTATGGAACCCGCGGACAATCCCATATAGAGCCCATTTTTCAGCCCATTTAAAACCCACATTGGCCCCACATATAAAACTTAGCTGGTTTAAAGCTGGGACCCATGTGGGTCTTAAGCATGTTGCCCAGTTAGGTCCCACCTAGCGGCAAGTGTAGTCCTATATGAAATCCATGTGGGCAGTTAACATGGGGCCATTATGGAACCCGCGGACAATCCCATATAGAGCCCATTTTTCAGCCCATTTAAAACCCACATTGGCCCCACATATAAAACTTAGCTGGTTTAAAGCTGGGACCCATGTGGGTCTTAAGCATGTTGCCCAGTTAGGTCCCACCTAGCGGCAATTGTAGTCCTATATGAAATCCATGTGGGCAGTTAACATGGGGCCATTATGGAACCCGCGGACAATCCCATATAGAGCCCATTTTTCAGCCCACTTAAGACCCACATTGGCCCCACATATAAAACTTAGCTGGTTTAAAGCTGGGACCCATGTGGGTCTTGTGCATGTTGCCCAGTTAGGTCCCACCTAGCTGCAAGTGTAGTCCTATATGAAATCCATGTGGGCAGTTAACATGGGGCCATTATGGAACCCGCGGACAATCCCATATAGAGCCCATTTTTCAGCCCATTTAAGACCCACATTGGCCCCACATATAAAACTTAGCTGGGTTAAAGCTGGGACCGATGTGGGTCTTGTGCATGTTGCCCAGTTAGGTCCCACCTAGTGGCAAGTGTAGTCCTATATGAAATCCATGTGGGCAGTTAACATGGGGCCATTATGGAACCCGCGGACAATCCCATATAGAGCCCATTTTTCAGCCCATTTAAGACCCACATTGGCCCCACATATAAAACTTAGCTGGGTTAAAGCTGGGACCGATGTGGGTCTTGTGCATGTTGCCCAGTTAGGTCCCACCTAGTGGCGAGTGCAATCCTATATGATATCCATGTGGGCAATTAACATAGGGCCATTATGGAACCCGCGGACAATCCTACATGGGGCCCATTTTTCAGCCCATTTCAAACCCACATGGGCCCCACATACAAATGTTGGCTGGGTAACCCTTAAAGACCTAAAACATTGGGCACCTGTATTTTCTTTTTTTTTTCAGACCTATTCTAGCAGTCAGCCATATATCATTATAAACATAAGAACTTGAACTTTATGTCTAGCTAATTTAAAGTTACAATTTTCTTTTGTTTTGTCTAAAAATGTTAGTTACATAATATAACAACCAAATGGATAGATCTGCTAGGGGGTGAAAACTTTTGAACGGAATGAAGATGTGTAGCCTACATCTTTCTTATTTTGCCTAAATAGTATTGTCCTTTAGAGGCTACATAAGATGCTTACATGTTTGCCAGAAGTTAAATTCACCCTGATCTTCAAATTTAAAAAGTTTACACCCCCCTCTTAATGCTTTGTTTTTCCTTCTGGAGCATCAGTGAGTGTTTGAACCTTCTGTAATAGTTGCATATGAGTCCCTCAGCTGTCCTCAGTGTGAAAACCAAAGCATTTGTGGGACCTGAAGGATTTTTCTGAAGAACAGCAGGCAGTTTAACTGTTCAGGACAAACAAGGGACTCATGAACAACTATCACTAAACAAAAAACACAGCTGTGGATCATTCACAACACAGTGTATGTAAACTATTTTCTCTTGTGGATTAAAATGTCTTCTATATGAAATATCTTATTCAGGTCAGTACTAAATAAACAATAACATGCACTTTGTATGATCCCTCTTATTTTGTGTAAACTGTAATACATTTTATTTGTCAGGATTATTTGATGAATAGAATGCCTCATGCAATAATAAAATTCATACAGGTTTGTAATGACATAAGGGCCAATAATGAAGCGCCGAATGTTCAGTTTTAGGTGAGCTGTCCCTTTAAAATACTGTATTTTGGTGCATGGCTATTATCTCTTTTCCTCTTCACCTCTCACCTCTCATTGTGTCACCCGCTGTCCGCCGCAGTCATCAAGCTCCATTAGTTTGAGCACGTCTCATTAGAAACGCATTAGACAGGTGAGCATGACGACAGGTGAGGAGTTAATGATACGGGAACGGGGGACTTGGTTAAACTCACTAGTTACATGCAAAATGTCCTAATAAAGCATGCACCTCTTTTATCAAACATATTTCTGAACCAAAAAGGATGTTTTTTTTCACACATTAGGCACTTCGTTTTTGCTCTTTGATGCACAGATGTCTCTCTGTCTGTCTGTCTCTCTCTTGTAATTGCAGATCAGAGCATCGGAGAGACCATTAGAGCGGCACAAGTGCTCGACGGAGGCCGTTTACGAATCAAGTCTCCACCCACCTGGGGCAGCGCGGCGAGTGGCGGCTCTTGACATGAGTGAGGCCACTTAAACAGCCAGCATTCGGCACAGAGTCGGTCAGACTGAGTACACTGCGCTCAGAAATCAGCACAGCCAATCACATCCAGTTAAAGGATTACTACACTTCCAGAATAAACATCTCCTGATAATTTACTCACCCCCTTGTCATCCAAGGTATTCATGTCTTTCTGCAGTCGCAAAGAAATTAAGTTTTTTGAGGAAAACGTTCCAGGATTTTTCTCCATATAGCGGACTGCAATGGTGCTTGTTAATCAAACTAATATTGCTAGAAACATGCTAATGACATGCTAGCAACTTGCTAATAATGCTAGAAACATGCTAATGACATGCTAGCAACTTGCTAATAATGCTAGAAACATGCTAATGACATGCTAGCAACTTGCTAATAATGCTAGAAACATGCTAATGACATGTTAGCAACTTGCTAATAATGCTAGAAACATGCTAATGACATGCTAGCAACTTGCTAATAATGTTAGAAACATGCTAATGACATGCTAGCAACTTGCTAATAATGTTAGAAACATGCTAATGACATGCTAGCAACTTGCTAATAATGCTAGAAACATGCTAATGACATGCTAGCAACTTGCTAATAATGCTAGAAACATGCTAATGACATATTAGCAACTTGCTAATAATGTTAGAAACATGCTAATAATGCTAGAAACATGCTAATGACATGCTAGCAACTTGCTAATAATGCTAGAAACATGGTAATGACATTCTAGCAACTTGCTAATAATGTTAGAAACATGCTAATGACATGCTAGCAACTTGCTAATAATGCTAGAAACATGCTAATGACATGCTAGCAACTTGCTAATAATGCTAGAAACATGCTAATGTCATGCTAGCAACTTGCTAATAATGCTAGAAACATGCTAATGACATGCTAGCAACTTGCTAATAATGCTAGAAACATGCTAATGACATGTTAGCAACTTGTTAATAATGTTAGAAACATGCTAATAATGCTAAAAACATGCTAATGGCATGCTAGCAACTTGCTAATAATGTTAGAAACATGCTAATGACATGCTAGCAACTTGCTAATAATGTTAGAAACATGCTAATGACATGCTAGCAACTTGCTAATAATGCTAGAAACATGCTAATGACATGTTAGCAACTTGCTAATAATGTTAGAAACATGCTAATAATGCTAGAAACATGCTAATGACATGCTAGCAAATTGCTAATAATGCTAGAAACATGGTAATGACATGCTAGCAACTTGCTAATAATGTTAGAAACATGCTAATGACATGCTAGCAACTTGCTAATAATGCTAGAAACATGCTAATGACATGCTAGCAACTTGCTAATAATGCTAGAAACATGCTGATGACATGCTAGCAACTTGCTAATAATGCTAGAAACATGCTAATGACATGCTAGCAACTTGCTAATAATGTTAGAAACATGCTAATGACATGCTAGCAACTTGTTAATAATGTTAGAAACATGCTAGAAACATGCTAATGACATGCTAGCAACTTGTTAATCAAACTTGTTAATAATGCTAGAAACATGCTAGTAACATGTCAGTAATGTTAGGCTCCGTCCACACGAAGCCGGTGTGTTCCCTATCCGATCATTTTTTTTCCTCGTTCTAAAAAAAAAATTCCGTAAACACGAAACCACTGAAAACGGTGTAGTATATATGCCAGACCAGTATGGGGTGCTGTAATTCTGCCATAGAGATACGCTATACACGGAGAAGAAGACTTTGAGCATGCGCATAACCTTGCGCGCTGTATACAAACTAAGAAGAAGAAGACGAAGATGCGAACATTATCGCTTGTTGCTCATAACAGTTGCATAGAAGCAATAGATTTTGCTCTAATAAAGCTAGTAGGCTTAGTAGCAACACGAACGCAATCATGTAGTCCGCCAATATTGTTGTTGCTGTTACGTGTGACGCAGCCGACACGTGATGTGATGACATCATCGTTTCACAAAATATACGTATTGGCTGTACACGCGAAACCGCGAGGGTGTCGTTTTCAGATTTATCCACTTTGGGACCCGGTTTCAAAAATTAGCGGATTCAGTCTCCTAAAACGCCGGATCCGTGTGGATGAAACGCCAATACGATAAAAAATGTATGCGTATACAGCGAAACGCGTCTCCGTGTGGACAGGCCCTTAATGTCATGATAGTAACTTGCTAATCATGTTAGAAACATGCTAGAAACTTGTTAATAATGCTAGAAACATGTTGGAAACATGCTAGCAACTTGCTAATCATATTAAAAAACATGCTAATGACATGCTAGTTACTTGCTAATTATACTAAAAGCATGCTAGAAACTTGCTAATCATGTTAGAAACATGTTAATCATGCTAGAAACATGCTAGCAACTTGCTAATGATATGCTAATAATGCAAGTATTAGCATATCATCAGCTAATATAAACTTGCTAATCATGCTGGAAATATGCTAGCAACTTCTCAGTCATGCTAATGTCATGATAGTAACTTGCTAATCATGCTAGAAACATGCTAGAAACTTGTTAATCATGCTAGAAACATGCTAGCAACTTGCTAATCATGCTAGAAACATGTTGGAAACATGTTAGCAACTTGCTAATCATGTTAAAAAAAACATGCTAATGACATGCTAGTAACTTGCTAATCATGCTAAAAGCATATTAGAAACGTGCTAATCATGTTAGAAACATGTTAATCAGGCTAGAAACATGCTAGCAACTTGCTAGAAACATGCTAGCAACTTGCTTCTTCACACTACAAAAAGCGGTTCTTTAAAGGTTCTTTTTGGAACCAAAAAAAGGCTCTTATATGACATCACTGTGGAAAACCCCTTTTTTAAAAGTATAAGCAAGTGATCGCAGATGTAAATATCTGATCAGTTGTGGCTGGAACATTATTTTGTGGACAGTGGTGTGTTTTAGTGCATTATATGCTCTGTTTGCCTACTACTACCATCTAATAATTAACTTAGCTACACACCAGTGGTTTTGTGCTGCCCACCCCCGGCATTATGATGCTTATTACTGGCATTACCGCAGCAGATGAATCGAACACACCCTGTAATCATTAGCGTTTGATCTCACTCGCTCTCGTCTCTCGAGTTTGTGGGTTCTGTCTTTGAGGAAGTGACAGTCCTCATCAATCATTTTCTCCAGAGGAGCCGTGAGATGTGGCAGTCAGTGCTGTGCTGCTGTTTCTCCAGGTGATGAATAATCCCATGTGTGCGTCTCGCAGCCTTTGTGAAGGTGAGACTGTTTTTCACTCTCTAAAGACCAATGAAATCTGCTCGTTCTTACGCACACCTGTTCCAGGTCGACCAGAGCCTCCACTTTCGCTAAAAACAACAGACAACACTGTGTATTCCAGTGCTTCTTTAATGGGGACTTTTATGTCCCTGGGCTTGATTGAACAGATTTTAACTTTTTTTTTTTTTTTTTTTTTTTGTTATATGAAGGTCGCATTAAAACTGTATTATAAACTTTTTGCCATCCTTTTATTTTGGCCTTCAAATACATATCAAATAAAATAAAATAACAACTTTTTTTTCTATTATTCATTTATATGCAGTGTTTAAATTATACCAGAGCTTCAAAGGGTCCCAATATTCAGAAAAATGTATTTTATAAAGTGATTTAAATAGTAAACATATTTTACAATCCCATTTGACTGAATTTACTTACTTAGTAAATTTACTTCTACACTACAAGTCAAAA
Organism: Garra rufa; assembly: GCF_049309525.1. Lineage (NCBI taxonomy): Eukaryota > Metazoa > Chordata > Actinopteri > Cypriniformes > Cyprinidae > Garra > Garra rufa. Next base: position 2,566,792 of record NC_133363.1, on the reverse strand, counting down.
GTTTTTGAACAGTACGATTTTATGTTTTTTAGAAGTATCTTCTGCTCACCAAGCCTGCATTTATTTGATTCAAAGTACAGCAAAAACAGTAAAATTGAAATATTTTTAGTAGTTAAAATTACTGTTTTCTATTTGAATATATAAAATGCTATTTATTCCTGTGATTTCAAAGCTGGATTTTTAGCCTCATTACTCCAGTCACATGATCCTTCAGAAATCATTCTAATATTCTGATTTGCAGCTCAAAAAACATTTGTTATTATGTTGAAAATGGATGAGTTTAAATATCTTTTCAAGTTTCTTTGATGTTGTAACATTATCAATTATTTCATCATCACTTTTGATCAATATAAAGCAGATATACTAAATAAAAGTATTAATTTATATAATCCAATAAATAAATAAATAAATAAAATAATAATACTGACTCCAAGCTTTTGAATGATAATAGTGTATAATTTTAAAAGCTTTTTATTTCAGATACAATAATAATAAATGTTTTTTTGAGAAGCAACTCAGCTTATTAGAAGACTGGAGAAATTATGCTGAAAATTCAACTTTGATCGCAGGAATAAATTACATTTAAAAAAAAAAAAAAAAAAAAAATATATATATATATATATATATATATATATATATATATATATATATATATATACACACACATACAGTTGCAATCGAAATTATTCAACCCCCTTGACATGCAAGACATTTTGTTCCAGATAATTTGTTTTTCTAAAAACAAATCTACAAAGGCATTAGTACACTATTAGATAAAGTATTTTAATACGCATTTGAGTAATTCTGAGAACATAAATTGATAAATAACGGAAAAACAATCAAATTGGCTCTAAACGTTCATGTTCAAAATTATTCAACCCCCAAAAGTAAAATTTGGTGCAGAATCTTTTATTATTTAAAACCACCAATAAACGCTGTTTGAAAGTGTTTAGAAGCGTTGATCACCTCTCTACTGCAATCTTGGCCCATTCCTCGGCTGAAAAAGCTTTTAGATCACAGAATTGTTTTGGTTTTCACTTTGACACTGCTTTCTTCAAATTCTACCAAATGTTTTCAATGAGAATTAAATCTGGAGACTAAACAGGCCACTCAAGAACATTCTGTGATTGATCCCTGAACCAAGCAGAAGTAGATTTGGATGTTTCCTTTGGGATGATTGTCCTGCAGGAAAGTCCATTGATCATCATCTTCGGTCTTTGCACCAAAGGCATCACATTTCTTGGCAAAATGGCCTGGTACTTCAAAGAATCCATGGTTTCCTTCATACGGTCATGTTTTCCACTTCATGCTACAGTAAAACAACCCCATAATTGGATCATCCCACCTCCATGTTTGACCATGGAGATAGTGTTCTTCTGCTCATTAGTTTTCCCTTTTTTGCACCAGACATACCACTGATCTATACGTCCAAAAAGTTCTAGTTTGGTCACATCACTCCATAAAACATTCTTCCAGAACTCCACAGGTATATCCAAATAAATTTTAGCATATTCAAGCTGACCTTTTTGTTCTTCTTGATCAAGAATGGTATTTGCCAAGATGCCCCAAAGCCATGCTTGTCTTATGTTCATCTTCTACTCTGGAATGAAATATTTTTCCTACTTTGATCGGGTCATCTCGCAAGTCTTTGGCTGTACATTGCAGGTTTTTCTCAGTTGCTCTGATCAAACATTTTATGAAATTGTGCATTTTTGGTTCAACACCCTCAAAGGTTTTCTGGTACAACACATTTTAAACCAAGGAAGGCTTTTAATGTCTTAGAAATCTTCACATAGCCTTAGACTTTGTAAAAGTACTGCAGTCTCTGGGGGGGTTGAATAATTTTGATTGCAACTGTATATATATATGTTATTTTAAATAGTAAAAAAATATATTTTAAATTGCTACTGTGTTTGTTGTACTTTGAATCAAATAAATGCAAGTTTGGTGAGCAGAAGAGACTTTTTTTAAAAATACAAAAACATTAAAAATCTTACTGTTTAAAAACTTTTGACTAGTGGTGTATCTGTAGTAAAATCTGCTAATTAAAATGACAACAGGCTTTAATGACTAAAAACCAGCTTTCCAGTTAGTTGTAACTTTATTGGTAACTGTGGCATAATGCATGGTTTAAATAAAATGATCAAAAATAAACCATTTCAATAGGGAAAGTTTTAAGAACTGAAAAGAAAAAAAAAGGCTGGTTTTAGCTGTTTTTTTTTTTTTTTTTTTTTTTCAGTTCTCAAAATTTCCCTGCTGAAAAAACAGTTAAATCAAGCCTTGGCTGGTTGGCTGGTATTAGCTGGTTTAAGCTGGAAGTAGCTGGTTTTAGCTGGTCAACCAGCCTGGTTTTAGCTGGTCAGCAGGCTGGTTTTAGAGTGGTTTTGGCCACTTTCCCAGCCTGATCAGGCTGGTCTTAGCTGGTCAGGCTGGGAGACCAGCTAAATCCAGCTACTTCCAGCTTAAGACCAGCCAACCAGCCTAGACTGGTTTTAGCTTTTTTTTTTCAGTTCTCAAAACTTTCCCTGCAGAAAAAACAGTTAAAACCAGCCTAGGCTGGTTGGCTGGTTTTATCTGGTCAACCAGCCTGGTTTTAGCTGGTCAGCAGTCTGGTTTTAGAGGGGTTTTAGCCACTTTAGCCACTAGAGGGGTTTTAGACCACCAACTAAAACCAGCTTGGGAGACCAGCTAAAACCAGCTACTTCCAGCTTAAACCAGCTAATATCAGCCAACCAACCTAGGCTGGTTTTAGCTGTTTTTTTTTTTTTTTTTTTTTTTTTTTTTCAGTTCTCAAAACTTTCCCTGCTGAAAAAACAAACAAACAAACAAACAAACAAAAAAACAACTACTTTTACCTCAACACAGCTAATACAAGCCAAGCAGCCTAGCTGATTTAAGCTGGTCAACCAACCTGGTTTAAGCTGGTCATAGCTGGTCAGCAGGCTGGTTTTAGAGGGGTTTTGGCCACTTTCCCAGCCTGGCCATGCCGGTCCAGCTAAAACCAGCAACTTCCATCTTAAATCAGCTAAGACTAGCCAACCAGCCTAGGCTGGTTTTAGCTTTTTTTTTTTTTTTTTTTTCAGCAGGGGTAAATCCCATTAGACTCTACTTAGTATGTTTATCTTTCTGCTAAAGTAAACATCCTCTGTGAAACAACCCTTTTGAAAGAGCCAGAACAGGATCAGCAGGGCAAAAAAAAAAACAAAAAAAAAAAAACGAACAATAATATTATTCAAAATGACTGACATTAGATGCATAGCAAAGCAAATAAGGGTCACGGCTTTACAAACCAGTTCTCCCAAAATATAGTGTTTGTGTGCATGTACCTTCTGTCTTTTCCGTAGAGTAAAGTTCTTCCACAGTAACAATCGGAGTTGTGTCAGGAGACTCATTATCGGCAGTTGACACGTTGCTATGGGAATATGAACCTCTTACCCCTGCAGAGAAAGGGAAAAAAGGAAATTTATTATCGACAGACAGATAATTAACTAAACACAAAACCAATCTCGATCTTTGGTGCATATAAACCCCAGCTCCTGGACAGGAGCCAATGCAGTAAAACCAGTATTGCAACATGATTTTGTGTTTTATATCGCAAGTGAAATTGTATCGGCTGCAAGTCCATTCTTATTTTAGTTTGTCAGGGAGAATAATGTCTAACAACCACCAGGAGCCATCCTGATGGGAAAACCATAATCACGTCACGCCGTTTGAGTGGGTGTGTGTTCAATAAGTGGAGTTTCTCATTACACTGACCAACTCTAGAATCAGACTCACATTAACACTGTTGAATTCACACACGCTCCGATTTCCATTAGTATCCACAATGTGCAGTGCAACATTTTTTGTTTTCTCAGATTTGACAAAGATGTCCAGCTCCAAATTGTCCATCCTCATGGCCACATAAAATGAGTTTTGCGGCTTTCAGTCCATATTAGCAATTGATAGGTAGCTTTGTCCAAAATGTTGACTAAATAAACCTTCAGCAGATACCATGCATATTTAATATCTTCAGTCTTTCTTTTCTGAGAAAATAAACCAAAAACAGACCGTTGACGCCAATAGAAATGTTATTTTCATTAACTACAATGATATGCAATTTCAGTCCAATCAAAGCGGACTTAAGTGAACGAATGTGACATGACTGTGGTGAAAACAAAACAATGTGGATGTTACGCAATGTAAAAATTAAAAACAGCAAACAAAATGGTGCAAACCAGCATTCAGTCATTTATTTAAGTATTTATATTTATATTTGTTATCAATTGTGGAATCCAACCATTACTTATACATCTGAGGCAGTTTTAGCCTACATTATTGAGTTTTAAAATTTTTACGCAGCTTTACACATTTACTATTGCTATTATTAGTTAGCTTAAAGTATATGCTATTATGGGTCTGAAATATATATTGTATTTATACATTATATTGTATGTTTTAATCACATGAAATTAATGTTCTTACAGAACATAATGCATTGCTGTGTCTGTCATAACTGAATAAATAATTTTGGAGACTAAACAGTTTACTGTGAAGCTGTTATATTCCTTTTATATATTTATTGTCTAACATTCCCTCTTTTCTGATGCATGTCCTTAATTTAACTTTATATGTTGGTATTAATTAAGCATTTATAATGTTAATTCCTGAAATTAAAACAATACATTAAACTGAAACTGACATGGTTTCTAGAGAGCAAAGATTTTGCAAAAAATAAATGGAAGACAAGTCTGTTTTTGATAATTACTAGTCTAATGATTGTACGTTATTCTGTGTTGTCATAATTTTTTTTATTGCAATAATAACAAACAGATTACAGTATGTACAAAGCACACACAAATCATGAATGCATTTCTGCGCTCAACACAGTTCATAGCCGCAACAGAGTGACTGTGTTTAGACTTTTTATGGACATTTTTATTCTGCATGTGCTGTAAAAACTTTTCTGCCACATAAAACTTTTAATTAAGATTAAGCTTACAGCAATGCCAATTGTTTTTTGATCTCAAATATTTTGGTGGGTCTTGAAATGGATTATACTTGTCTAGGTGGGTCGTGGAATGGAAAAGTTTGAACCCCTGCTTTAGGAAACCCTCTGAGGTTTGTATTCATGTACTAACTCTTACCCTTCCCATACAACAATCAGTTACACATTCACACTCCACTGTCTCCACATCTTCACACCACACAGAGTCACATTCCTCAGTCACACTAACAAGCCTTTTCCGCTTCACACTGGAAACAGTTGTTAAAAACGACCGAGATGTGGTTATCTGCCTCCTAACGCCCGAAGAGCTCTTTACAAAATAGGTGTGTGTGTGTGTGTGTGTGTGTGTACCTGGTATTCATCACGTTGTGGGGATGTCCCCACAAGGATAGTAATACCAGTAGATTTTGACATTTCTTAGGTCCCCTTGAGGAAACAGGCTTATAAATCATGCACAATGAGTTTTTTTGATGAAGTAAAAGTGTGCACAATCTCCTGTGAGGGCTAGGTTTAGGTGTAGGGTAGGTGTAGGGCCATAGAAAATACGGTTTGTACAGTATGAAAACCATTACGCCTATGGAATGTCCCCATAAAACATGTGTGTGTGTGTGTGTGTGTGTGTGTGTGTGGTTGTGTGTGTACCAGGGGACTGCAGTGTCTGCAGAAGAATAAACCTGACTCTGAGGGAGTTTTAATTAGGACTAGTGGGAAAGGTGGGTGTCAGGGTCACCTATGCTTCTCTGGAAATGAGCGCACAGTCATTCTCAAACATATGCTATTCCAGGAAGACTAGATAAGTCTCGCATTTAGATAACAGAGAGTTCAGCAGAGTTCACGACTCTAGTTGGGAGGAGCTTCTGTGCTCTCTGTTACATAAAATTGCACATTATAAACAGCACATTATATACTGACGCACACCTGAACTTTGATTTAGTTTTGCTCATGTGATTTCACTGATATTACTACCTTAATATTGCTTGTCTGGTGTTATTGCCTTGGTCTTGATAGTCTGATCCCACCACTGTAGTCTTACTGGTCTGATCTCACTAATCTAATACCCCTGCCATGGTCTTGTTAGTCTGGTCTCACTGACCTGATCTCAAAAATCTGATCTCACTGCTGTGATCTTAATGGTCTGATCTTACAACAGTGGTTTTGTTGGTCTGATCTAACTGACCTGATCTCAAAGACCTGATCCCGCGCTGTGGTCTTGTTTGTCTGATCTCACTGTTGTGGTGTTATGGTTTGATCTCACTGATCTGATCCCACAGTGGTGGTCTTGTTGGTCTGATCTCACTGACCTGATTTCAAAGATCTGGTCACACTTATGTTGTCTTTGGTCTGATTCCACTGCCGTTGTCTTACTGGTCTGATCTCACTGATCTGATATCACCGCTGTATTCTTGTTGGTCTGATCTCACTGACCTAATCTCAAAGATCTGATCACACCGCTGTGATCTTAATGGTCTGATCTTACCACAGTGGTTTTGTTAGTCTGATCAAACTGACCTATTCTCAAAGACCTGATCCCAAGCTGTGGTCTTCTTGGTCTGATATCTCTGATCTGATCCCACTGCCATGGTCTTGTTGGTCTGATCCCACCATCATGGTCTTGTTGGTCTGATCTCACTGCTGTGGTCTTACTGGTCTGATCTCACTGATCTGATCTCATTGTCCTGGTGTTGTTGGTCCGATCTCACCACTGTGGTCTTACTGGTCTGATCTCACTGGTCTGACATCCCTGCTTAAGTATTTCTGGTCTGGTCTCACTGCCTTGGTCTTGTTGGTAGTATCTTACCAATGCAGTCTTACTAGTCTGATCTCACTGATCTCATCCTACCACCGTAGTCTTGTTGGTCTGATCTCACTGCTGTGGTCTTAGTGGTCTGATCTAATTGATCTCATCCCAGAGTGCTGGTCTGGTCTCACTGACCTGATCTCAAAGATCTGGTCACACTTCTGTGGTATTTGGTCTGAACCCACTGCCGTGTTCTTGTTGGTTTGATCTCAATGATGTGGTCTTACTGGTTTGATCTCATTGATCTGATCTAACCGGTGTGGTCTTAATGGTCTGATTCCATCGCCGTGGTCTTGTTGATCTGACCTCATTGACCTGATCTCAAAGATCTGATTGCACTGCTGTGGTCTTAATGGTCTCATCTTACCACCGTGGATTGTTGGTCTGACCTAACTGACCTGATCCCATGCTGTGGTCTTGTTGGTCTGATCTCACCACTGTGGTCTTACTGGACTGACATCACTGCCTAAGTATTGCTGGTCTGGTCTCTCTGACTTGGTCTTGTTGGTCTGATCTCACTGCTGTGGTCTGATCTCATTGATCTCATCCCACTACAGTGGTCTTGTTGCTCTGATCTCACTGCCATGGTCTTAGTGGTCTGGTCCTAACAGCCTAATCTCAGTGTGATCTGACTGAACTGATCTAAGCAGTCTGGCCTCAGCCATCTGACTTAAATGGTCAGATCTCACCAATCTATTTACAGAGATCTAAACTCTCAGATCTGATATAAGTAGTCTGGTCTCGCCAATATAATGACAGTGGTCTGGTCTCTCCAAGCTGATCTTACTGGTCTGATCTCACCAAACATCTAAGTGGTCTGATCTCAATGATCTGATCTAAGTTGTCTGATCCCATCATTATGATCACAGTGGTCTGATATCTCCAATCTGATCACATTGGTCTGATCTCAGTGATCTGATTTAAGTGTTCTGATTCCATCAATCTGATTTTACTCATGTTATTCCAGTGATCGAGTTTCAGTGGTCTGACCTCACCGATCTGATGTCAATGGTCTGATCTCTCTGATCTGATCTCAATGGTCTGATTTCACTGTTGTAGACTTATTAGTCTGATCTTACAGCTGTGATCATAATGGTTTGATCCTACTACTCGATCTGACCACTGTAATCTCACTGGTCATATTTCAGAGGTCTGGTCACTGTTCACTCGTCTGGGCTGTTTCCCAAAAGCATTGTAAGCTTAAATAAATTCTAGAAAACACTGGCACTAATCGTCTCTGTGGTCTACTTAGGCTTACAATGATTTTCTTACCAGTTGGGTTTCATTGGTCTGGTTTGAACTTTTAGATCTGGTCTGATTACTATAGCTCCAGTTAAAATGGTCATTTTGCCAAATATTTTTAGAATAGAAGAGTATAGACTATTGTTTAAATGTATTGTTTATTAACATTTACCATAGTGGTTTCTTGTTTGAATGAGAATGTCAAGTGACACAGAGGTTGTTTATTGCAGGCAGGTTAATATAAGTTATGAGAGATCTATCTGCCCTTAAGGGATACATCTAAGTTAATTAGCTATTTGTCTTTTCCAAAGTGACTTACAGTACAATTATTATGGGGACAGTCCCACTGGAGCAACCTGAGGTTAAGTGCCTGGATCAAGGACACAATGGCGGCAGGGGAACTCGGCTACTCTCTAGGTCATGAATCGTCCCTTCCAGGTTTTGAACCCACAACCTTTTGGGTTACTAGCCCAGATCTTTAACCACCAGACGTATAACGTACTCTTCCACCTCAAAGGTCATACTCCTTCTGTTAGGGTACAAATTCAGTTGTCAGAACAATTACTCCTCTTCTTGTGACACGCTGTCCTTTGGCGAAGGACATTTCCATTTCTAGAGTGCGTCTCCTGTTAAGGGAATATGTATGTATTTTTCTTTTCAGAGGACATACCATTTTCTCAGCGGGAAAAAAAAAAATCTTCAGGGGGACACGTTGTGCTTTAAAGTGCCCAGATGGGAAATAGTTTCATGTTTAATTTCACACTAACAAGACCACAAATTTCTTCAGTGAAACTCCAGGCTGCCGGAAGAACAAGTGCAATGTCTCTCCAGCTTCAATTTTTAAACGATTCTCCTTGAACATCTTGAGGGTAAAAAAAACGGCAACTTCTGTGAGAACAAGCAATATTTTGTCATATGGATTGCCTGCTAAAGTAATGGCACCCATTTACTGTTTGTGACCCAGAAGCAGGTTACAGTCTCTCTCTCTGGCCTTGGCTCTGTCTTTCTCTAGTAATTGTCTCTAGTTACAGTAAATATTTCATCAGGCATCAGCCAGAACATCGTGCAGGAAAAATGACCAACACAGGAACCTTGTATGAAATATGCAGGGAGTAATTTCCTATTTATGAATCACTGTCTGTCATTGCTTTTCCATTCCGTCTCAACCACAGAATTTATTTCTGTGGGAAATGGGGCTTCGCGCACACTCTCTCTCACACACACACACACTTATCTCTAATTTTAGGGGCCAATTACCCAAGGACGCACAAGTGGAAGGTGTGTGAACGTGTTGTAGTAAAAAGGTCAGAGAGCAAATTGAAGGCCGTTATGGGATCGGCAGCATTTGCATACGCTGAAAAGCCAGCGATATATTTTTCAGAGATTAAAATGTGAATGGGATATTAAAATGTCTCTCCAGGAAGGTTCTCTGCAAATTTATATGTCACAGACTTTAAACAGCATTTGGAAAAGCAACTCGTGTGATGATTTCACCGTATAGAAAAGAGTGTAAATGGGAAGAAAACCCAAACAACTCATACACATAGACTGTACATAAATGTTGGTATTGCTGTGCATCTGTAGGTTACCTTACTATACACAGTGAAAAAACTATTGATTTAATGTTGTTATGGCATTTTACTAGGGTTGCCCCCTAATAGTCTATTAACCATTAGTCAACAAAAAGAGGCTTGGTCGACCAAACTTTTATTAGTTGATTAGTCGCAGAAAATACAAATCCACAGGAAGTGGCAAAGTCACGCAGTCTGTGAAGGACAGATGGTTTATTGGCTGGTCTATGTGGTAATATAGTAGGACAGGACATCCAAACACTCACCTATCATTTATCGACCTCAAATATGGCTTATCATCTAGGTAGTAGCAACTTTACATGGCAGCTCAAAATAATTAACCTAGAAAAATGTGCACTATTGAAGTGTCTGTGCGGAGTGTAGAAGCTTAACACTAGAGCATCAATGCATGACACATTTTTGGCCATACAGATAAAAGTAATAAATCTTTCAAATCTGTGAAAACTCTATATTTAATTGTGAGCACTCACAATAACAACGAAACGTTGTACTTTTGTAAAATAATTAAAACAAACAGGACATGCTTTCTGCCATCTTGGTCTCTGTGAACTTGAGCACAAAACTTTGAAACTCTGTTTATACTTGCCTTACAGACATGAAAAAATATATCTAGACTGAATGTCTATTTTAAATGAAACACTTCGAATAGAAAACAAATATTCTCAGATGATGTAATCCGTAAGAAACATGCATGTACTGCTACAAGTCAGTGTCACGGACTTCATCTTTTAAAGGAGTCATCGGATGCCAATTTTCCAAGTGCATATGATTCTTTAGGGTCTTAATGAAAAGTCTATAATATACTTTGGTTAAAAATGATCAATAGTAGTGTAAAAAAACAGCCTTTTACCTTGTCAAAATCAGCTCTGCAAAAACTCAACTCATTTTAAGCTCTGCTTGCCCCACCCCTCTTTGGGATTATGAGATGTAATGTTTACTTTAGGCCGCATTTAGCAGCGTTTAGCCACATTTAGCAGCAAAACTTGCCAACAAGCACATTATTAAGAAGGCCATTCACAAAGATGCATTAAAAAAAACTTTATATTAATTTCTGCTGTGTGTGAAGCTGCATCAGGAACGATTCGCATGAACATAGAGGCATATGTAGATCGGGATCGGCGCTTTCCTTTTAAAAAGGAACGTAACGTTTTCCTCTGCGTCTTCAGAGGCTCACACCCACAAGAAGCTGAGAATGACCTGATTTAAAAAGGGGATATTACTTTTAAAGATTAAAAAAATACCACTGGGTGGATTTTTATCATTGTAGGGTGGTTGTGTATACAAACTGCAAACACACATAAATGTGCAAACAACATGTAAAAGTTAGTTTGCATCCGATGACCCCTTTAAGCGAAAACAAGGAAAGCACTAGTTTATCAATAGATAATTAAAACATTAATGCAGTCTCCTTGCTGTTTTTCCCTGACACATTCATCATTGTTATATCTGCCAGTGCGCTGTGGCAAGCTTTTTTCTGTGTGCTTGAGCGCTTATTAGGCTATGTAGGCAATTAAAGGCTCATTATTATGATTCATATGGTTAATAATAAATGTGCAACTAATAGTCGACTAATGCTTAAAATTAACAACTACAAAAACATCTTTAGTCAAGAGCAGCCCTACATTTTACTGTATGATTTCTGCAAGTAAAAACTATGAATTACAAAATAATTTACATGGAAAAGGAGTAAAACGTTCTGAAACAAGTAGTACATTTGTGACCCTGGACCACAAAACCAGTCTTAAGTCGCTGGGGTATGTTTGTAGCAATAGCCAAAAATACATTGTATGGGTCAAAATTATTGATTTTTCTTTTATGTCAAAAATCATTTGGAAATTAAGTAAAGATGTAAAAATGTTCCATGAAGATTTTTTGTAAAATTCCTACTGTAAACCTATTAAATGTAATTTTTGAGTAGTAATATGCATTGTTAAGAACTTAATTTGGAGAACTTTAAAGGTGATTTTCTCAGTATTTAGATTTTTTGCACCCTCAGATTCCAGATTTTCAAATAGATGTGTCTCGGCCAAATATTGTCCTATCCTAACAAACCATACATCAATAGAAAGCTTATTTATTGAGCTTTCATAGGATGTATATATCTCAGTTTTGTCAAATTTAACCTTATGATTGGTTTTGTGGTCCAGGGTCACATTTAGGAAAAATATCAGCTGAAACATGAATGATTAATGTTTTTGAGAACATTATTAAAAACCATGTAACTTTAAAAAAAAAACATTCTGTTACCATTACTGGTAGAGCATTTGTTTGTAACTTTGAGAGAACCATCTGAGAACGTTGACAATGTTGTCACTGTTGACAACATCTACGTTTACACAGATACTGTGAGATGTTTAACCAGCAAGATCAGAAGCTGTGATTCCAACCAAAACAATACAGATCTGGCACTGATCTTACACGCTTCTCTCTTCCAGCTGGACAAAAGCAACACCTCTTTACGAAGGCTGTTTTTGGACTACAGCATTCAGTCCCATAATGGTGGACATCAGAGCCTCCAGTCACCCAATACACGCTCTGCTCTCACTGCAGCCATCAGACAAATGACACCGAAGCGTCAGCTTTCACACATTTTTCCTTCAAGCCATCAGACTGCCTGAGCCCTGAAGACAAACAACTGCCGCACACCGAACCCTTCATCATCACTCTCACACTGGACTCTATTAGACAGTCACGCTGGCTCTGACCGACATGCGACAGCATGTGAAGGTTAATATCGCCCTCCAGTACCACAAACCACACTGATATATCACTGACTACAACAGGATTTCATCAAATTTGATTACAATTTGACAAATGACTTACAATAAGTTGCCCAAGCAAATTAAGCAGTATTTTGACATTGAAAAAGTTAAGCTGTACCCCTGTGAAAAAGAAAAACGCTTAATTGTATTGAATGTGCACTTGGTAGTGTATTTCAAATCTTGAAAGTATATTTTAACAAGCTGAACTTGCAGATAATATGTTAATTAAATAAAAGTGACCGAAAGAGAGACGCTTCCATGTTTCTAAACACACTGAAGTACACTTTTAAACCTTCACAGACAAGTCTTAAGCCTAGTCCTAGACTAAAATGTAAGTCTGAGCTCTTTCAACTGTAAGAAACTTGCGCTGATTGATTTTAAAATATATCAGTGCCTTTGTTTTGTCTCAAGATGCATTTTCTAAGGCATGTTTATTAAAATGACTTAAATGTCCTAATTGAACTTTGGCTTAAATTGGCTTTGGCTTTAATTGAAGCTCTGTCTTTGAAACCAGGCCAATTTGTTTTTAAAATGTCACAATAATACTTTTAAATACATTTTAAATCATTGTTTTAATAATCTGACTAACATACTAAAGCACATGTAAAGTACTATATATTTTTTACTATTAAGTAAGTATTATAATTTTAACAGTGATATTCAGTATTACATTTAAAGTTAATATATTTTAAATGTACTAAATTGCAATTTCAAATATATTTAAATACACATAATTTTTAATAGAAATTTTATTGAAGGATATTTAAATTTACCATAAATGCTTGTCAGCACATAATTATAAAATTGCATGTAACAATGTACTTAAGTCCTACTTAAGTGGTCAAAATAAAAACACTCTAAAGTTGATTTGCATTTGATGCAAATTTAAATGATACAATTTTCATTTATTTGCAATTAATTGCAAAAACTTTACATTCAGTCCACACTTATATATATATATATATAAAGTACATATAAGTACATACATATTTAAGTACTCTTTTTGAAAATATGCTAAATTGTTCTTAATTTCCACAAGGTTAAACCTAACTTTGTTCATGTTCAGCTTTAGATTGCTTATTAAAGCTTATGTTTTCCAACTACAGAATATGTAGTGAGTTTTTTCGCCTAATTTTTTTCCTGTTTCCCCCCCAAATTGTTGTTTAAAGCAGTTTAGCAAAAGCTTCAAGTTTGACACTCATGCACTACATCTCACCTTTCTTTTCTATATGAAATCATTACTGTAAGGAGTTTATTTTAAGTTTTGGCAGTCAAATCAACACAAAAGTATATATTAATAGCGTCTATTTCTACAGAAGTACTGTCCATTGTCCTGTATTTGGGTAATTCACACACAAATGAAAATACTGTCACTTTTTCCCATGAAAAGTAAAATGAGACCTTAGGCATGCAAAACATTCAAGCATTTGTTTTGCATGCAGGCAAAGCGGACAGTGATTTATACCATCAAGCTCCAAAAAGCTGCATTAAAGTGCTGAAGTCTTCTGAAGCTTTTTTTTTTGGCAGAAATGCTTCTAAAGGCTCCATTTATTGAAAACAAGCGTGAAAAGCGAGACATTGCGCCTGACATCTCATTTGGTGTTTCACAATAGAAAGAAAATAATACTGCTGAAAAGACATGAAAGTGAGAAAATATTACTGGCTCAACTCTTTCTTTAAGCCATCTTAAATCTGTGAAGGTCGTCACCTTTTATTATTTGTTCAAGCTTTGCTTTCAAGATGATCTCTTGTTTGGAAATGAATACTTTTCATATTTTTGCATAATATGCTAATGTATCACAAAGTATTGTCAAATGCAAAGCAAGCAAACACCAAACCGTCCAGCGAGAAAACACTTTCATAATGGGGAAAGTCAAAAAGTTGATCAGAGAGGACTGACCTCCTTTAGCATAAAAATATGTATTTGTACAAAGAAAACTACATAGGTTAGATAAATGCTGTATCTTTTCAACACTTTTAATTGATTTTTTTCTTTCTTTTGCATTAGTCAATTTTATTGGTCCTGGATTGAATAAATTTTTAAAAGTACATCTATTTGTTCCCAAAAATATATTTTAAATATGCTAAATTTTGTGTTATATGCATTCACATATTAAATAAATATATTGAATTTTTTTAAAAAGTGTAAAGTTTCTTGCTAATTTATTTATTTATTTAAAACATTTGTTGCATATATATTTTTAAAATATATTTTCTAATATGCAGAAAATAATGCCTAAAAATGTATATATATATATATATATATATATATATATATATATATATATATATATATATATATATATATATATATATATATAAACACACACATACATATTTTGGGCATTTGAAAATACATAAAAATATAAATAGATATATTTTAATAGAATTTAAAAATACATTTTGGTAATGTATTTCAATGTAAAAAAAAAATGCAAGAAATCTTTTAAATAAATAAATAAAATAAATAAAAATTAGCAGGAAACTGTACAATGTTTCAAAAAATGCTATATATTTATTTAATGTATATATATATAGGACTGAAACTGAATAAATGAAGATTGAGGCGGATCATGTAAACATCAGAACACAGGTTTCATTCTCAGGTAAAAGTCTCCCTTTTCTTTATTTCAAAGCTTAAAAATGACTTAATTACTTAATGTTGGGGTCGTGATTAGCGACATTAGCAACACGGATCCCAAGAGATTAGCCAATTAGCATTAGATTTTGGGACTCAATAATTGATGGCAGAGTAGAATTGGCTTTTTTACATTTTAAAGGAAACTTGTGTTTTTTAAAGACAGACCCAGAGGAGTTGAATGTCAATATATTTCGACAGTATTCCTGTTCATGCTGCTTTATTTCACATTCATTCACGACATGAAAACATCTTGTCTTGCGTGTTTACTGATTTGCAATCAGGTTCATGAATGATAAATGACAGAATCTGCGTCATGACTCAACAGAATCTCCTGTTTACTTTGATATATGATATTTACATAAAACTTTCATATAAATGTTGAAAAAACAAAGAATGGAATATCATGACTGAGCGTTATGTCTGTTTTTGTTATTGTATGCTTTTTAAATTGATTTTCCTTTTTAACTACTATGCTATGTTTTATGTATTTTTTAAAATAAAATATATATTTTTAACTTATTAAATGGGGTGAAGTTGTGAGAAGGGCTTTATAATTTGTATAAAATCATAAAAAAAAATTCTCTGTCTCTTCATTTAAACATTTTACTTTTAAATATTTAAAAATATTGACACTTTTTAATTATAACTTCAGTAAATGTTTGTTGGATGCTATAGAAATTATGACTTCTCTGACTTTTTTTTTGTAATTCTGAGATTTTTCGCAAATTAAATATTGTTTCCCATAATGGAAACAAAATTCCATAAGATACTGTAAAAATGTAAGTATTTATATCATTAAGACAGTATTAAAGTTATTCCTGCACCAAAAACATTTATTATTAATATTATGTTGAGAACATAATATCAAGATACTTTGATTAAAAGAAAGATCCAAAGATCAGCATTTATCTGAAATAAAAAGCTTTTGTAACATTATACAATATACCCTTCAAAAGCTCGGAGTCAGTATTTTTAATGTAATATTTTTTTTAGAATTTTTTTAGGAATTAATACTTTTATTTAGCAAGGATGCTTTAAATTAATCAAAAGTGATGATAAAGACATTTATAATGTTACAACAGATTTCTATTTTAGATAAATGATGTTCTTCTGAACTTTCCATTCATCAAAGAAACCTGAAAAAAAATCTACTCAGCTGTTTTCTACATATTAATAATAATAAATGTTTTTTTAGCAGCAAATAACAATATAATAATGATTTCTGAAGGATCATGTGACACTGAAGACTGGAGTTATGATGCTGAAAATTCAGCTGTGAAATCACAGGAATAAATTACATTTTTAAAAATATTTCATATAAATAGTAAATAGTACAAATATTTAAAAAGTGTACTGTTTTTGCTGTACTTTGGATCAAATAAATAGAGGCTTGGCAAGCAATAGAGACTTCTTTAAAAAAAACATTAAAAACATTACTGTTCAAAAACCGTTTTCTTCAATTTTTTTTTTTTTCCACGATTGTGTAGTGTTTTCTTAATATTTATTAGTTTTTGTTGTTTTTAAATACATCTAGTTTGTATAATTTTTCATTTTTATTTTAGCACCTCAAGAATAAAATAAATGATAATGAGAAATGTTGCCTTCTCAATAACTGAAATGAATACGTATACTACTTTTTAATTTATATTTTATTTCAGTTAACATTTTATTTAATAGTTTCAGCTTTAGTTCTCTGGCACAATACAGCAGCATTATCAAACACTCACCTGTGTTGTAACCGGAGGAGACTTTGCCGTCAGCTCGTCATCACGAGAGTCCAATACGATCCAAACACCAGCACTCACTCTACACTACTAACAATTCAACTCCGACCACCAAATTAACCAGCTGACCTGATACAGGCGACCTCTTTCTTTCTGTCTCTCTCTAACCTGTCTCCCTCTCTCTGCTCAGCCTCATTCCCCAAGCAATAAAGTGCAAATGAGCCGTGTGTCTATGGCTACAGGTGAGCCGGTGTGTGTTACACAACCCACAGCAGAACAGAACACACCCACGTGTGCAGCTGCGCTCCTCTGATCAAACGCTGTGTGTTTGTGTGATCGTCCTGCCTGCCATTTACACTCACAGTGAATCAGATTCAAGTGTGATGAGTTAATAATCAGCTAAGAGCGAGAGCAGAAAATATCTGACGAGTTTTACAGCAGCAGTAAAACCATCCTCAGATGGACTGAAGGGCCCGATACTGTGATAGAGAAACTAATGAATATGCACATCTAATCATTACTTACACTGATCAAGTATATATATATAAAACTTGTAACACAAACTTCCTTTCATGCCAATTTAATCGCATAATTCAATATTTTCTGAGAAAATCTACCAAATTAAGGCAATTTTATACGTTACATAATTGTGGCAGATGAGTAAATCATTGTGCAAAGTGACTTTTGGGTTTGTTTATTTTCCATTTTTTTATGAACACAAGTCACTAGCCTTTAGTTCATTATGTTAGAAAGGTCATTCAATCAGGACAGATTGTTATATTGCACCTTCTGAATTGTTGGTTTAATTGTGCAGATGGATAGCTTTGGAAAAAATTATAAAAATGTATATTTAAAAAAAAAACAGATATGGTTTCAGACATAGAAAAATAAGAACATGCTTAAAAAAAGGGCATTTTTATAAGCCGTGCCGATATACATTGATATCAGTGGTGAGTATGATACTGTTTTCAGAGCTTTTTACGGTTTATACAACAGTTCGACGACAAAAATAAATGAAAAAAAAAAAAAATCTTAAGTGTCTTAAAATCCATCGTTTTTGCAAACCATGCATTCAAATATCAAATTGACAGATTAACAGCTGAGCCTAAGCATCCATTATTTATTTGAAACTGTCATTTTAGAACAAGTAACAAAGGAATGTTCAGTTGCTACATTTAAAGCCTATTGTATTCCTGTATTATGAGAGAGAGATTGACTGAGTGAGTGTGATCATTACCTTCATCTGATACATTCATTATTCAGCTCAATCTCATATGCACAATAAAATATTAGTTTAAATGCCCACTAAGGAAAGCGATATCTTTGTCATACTATCCTTTCATCTCTTAAGAATACATGAAATGCATTATTGAGAGTTTTTACAACGCGTCATCAATTGGCCATATTGGCAGCTCTGAATGTAAACAATGCCACTTCTCCAAACGAAACTTGCATATTTAGCTTATTATTGCTGCTGAAAATGGTCAATTATTGTCATGTTTTGGGCTTTACTAATCGGTCAGACCAGGAAAAATAAATTGGAGTACTATAGACTGCCAAAAGTTATACCAAATCAAGAAGAGGAGTCCAAAAAAACTGTCTGGGGAACAATACACATTTGTGGTTGACCAAAGTGGACCAGCATTTCCAGGGCAAGAATCTTGACAACATTTGTGTTTGTTCTTATAATTTCCAATCAGGTAGGTGAAATATTAGGCTAATATCTTAATTAATACTGCTCGTATGTATCTTTACCACTGACTAGCTACCACCTACTTTAGTCAAGATATTGTGTCCTTTTCTGCTTACTAAGTCCTTCTCTATATGATTTAAAAGTTTCCACATCTTTTTTTTTTCCTGTGGTTTAGACAGCATAAATTAGCAGAACAACGTATTCAGTAGTACGTTAACCATGCAATCCATGCTGTTGTTTACATCCGACAATATGGGCGTGTATCCGGGTAACTGACCAAACCGTGATGTTCATTCTTCAGCTCAATCTCACATTCACAATAAAACATTCGTTTTAATGGCTGCTGAGGAAAGCAATATCTGTGTCGTACTATCCTTTCATCTGTTAAAGATGATTTCTGAAGACAGCACTGCTCAGTGCTTTTGCTGGCTGCGTCTTACAAGGTGTTGTCGAAAGTGAAAATAACTTCCTTATTCACAACCCTGTTGCAGTCTCTTTCAATATAAAAATCTTTACTGCGGACTCACTCATCAAAACAGTCGCCGTATAATGACAATGTTACTAAAATCACCATCATTAACACAGATTGCTTTGCAACATCAAATACCATTATTAAATGCTACTATGGCTGGCACAAATGCTCAATTTAAAAAAAAAAAAAAAATCATCCACTGAAATTTGGCCATGTCGGCATAAATAGTTTGATGACGCCGTGATAGAATGTGGAATCATGGGAGTTGTTGTCTTCATCCTTCACTCCTTGAAACATTTGGGATAATGTAAGTTCACAAGTCAACAAAATATATAACACTGTTCTAGTGTTTTTTTTTGGATATTTTATATATATAAAAAAAAAATCTTACATATTGTGTCTTTAAGTGGACATTTGAAATGGATGTTGTTTAGTCAAAATTAGATCACACAACAAAGTGTAAAAAGAATCGTTTGCGACCTCTGCAGTCATTTGTTGTATTGTATATAATGTGCATTAGTATATTGTTTATAATAAATTATGCATTTTAACAATTTTATTTAAAAAAAAATATGATTAGTTGCTTTTGACACTTTATTTGAACTAATTATACTATCCTCGCATTACTATATGTGACCCTGGAGCACAAAACCAGTCTTAAGTCGCTGGGGTATATTTGTAGCAATAGCCAAAAATACATTGTATGGGTCAAAATTATTGATTTTTCTTTTATGCCAAAAATCATTAAAAATTAAGTAAAGATCATGTTCCATGAAGATTTTTTGTAAAATTCCTACTATAAATATATCAAAATGTAATTTTTGATTAGTAATATGCATTGTTAAGAACTTAATTTGGAGAACTTTAAAGGTGATTTTCTCAGTATTTTGATTTTTTTGCACCCTCAGATTCCAGATTTTCAAATAGATGTATCTCGGCCAAATATTGTCCTATCCTAACAAACCATACATCAATAGAAAGCTTATTTATTGAGCTTTCATATGACATATATATCTCAGTTTTGTAAAATTTAACCTTATGACTGGTTTTGTGGTCCAGGGTCACATATATGTACCCTGCTAAAAAAAAAAAACAGAAAAAAAAACATGTTTTAGCTGTTTTTTTTTTCCATTTTTTTTTTCAGTAGCAGTCATTTTAAAGGTGTATTTTAATATATTCGATTACTGAATTAATAAGTCAGTTGTAAACTTTGGTAAAGTTGATTATTAAAATAACTGTTGACAGCCCTAAATACTACTATTACTTATATATTATTTATTAAACAATACTATTTAACATTTAAACAACAGCCGCCAAAAAAGTTGCTAGACAATTCAGTCAAAAGTACAAAGGCAGCGCTCTAATATTCAGCGCTGAAGTTACATAAAATATAATGTTATAAGATTGTGCCCTCAGCCAAAACTGTTTGCTCTGGAACAAATAATAGATTACTGAGACCAAAGACTGCCATTAAATTTACCCAAAATGAATTATATCTCATGTGTAACCACTATAGAGACATCCGTGCCAGTGGCAAATTCCAGTAGATCTGGCCGAGGTGAGGCTGCTCTCGGCGGGTTTGTGAGAGCTGAATGAAGCTGAAGCCCTGGAGCTTACCTCTCTGAAAACACTGAAGCAAATGTTTAAATATCTTAAACAAATGGCATATTTGAAGTTTAAACAACTACATTCTTGTCTAAAAAGCATTAAAACTACATTCCGTGACACAACAACACTAGCGTTTGTTAAATAATAGCGGATTATAGTGGAGTTTCCTGCCATGATGTGAGAAATACTGCAAGTAGAGTAATATAAACAATCGATGAAACGGTATAGTGATACTGCCTGATTGAAAATACCTCTCAGATAATCAGATTCGAGGAACAAACCAAACTCACAGCAGCAATGTGAAAATGACTGTTTTTAATTAGTATATTTGTCTTTGGCGCCCCAAAGGAAGACGCTATAGGCCACGCTTGAAAGAAAGACTCGTGAGGAAATCTCAAACCCCTGAAATGCAAATTAAACAAGTCAATAATCACTGAAAGTGTCAGAGGAATAATTTGTGAAAACCTTGCTTTCCCCAGACTCCACACAGCTCTGGTGTGAATACATATTTAATTGAGTGTAGATCTGTATCATCACGTGCTGTACATGTACACAATCTTGGGAGGTATAGCATCTATTTTTGTATCCATATCAGTTGTTGTTGCGTTTTAGGTGATGCACATGTATCTCACAGCAGCCATTGTATTTTATGAGGATGTATAACCTGTGCCCAACTTTATGGAAAGAAAGTCATAATAGTTACTCAACACAAAGGTGATGAACCTAGAAAACGCACAATGTGTCATAAATGCTGCATATTTATGTGTATTATGTATACAAGAGTGACTGATTCAGGAACAAGGGTCAAGCGTATCATGGGAAGAGTCTGAACCTGCTATGTAATGCTGCAGTGTGACACAGCAAAAATCATTATTCCAGGTGAAAAACATGAACACTTCCGTAATGTGCTGAAAGTGCTCTATTTTCATGCACTAATTTTGTAACTAATATAAAACAATATGTTCTTTAGAACATCTCAGTGTACTAAAATGTGCACCATGAATATGAACTAAAATGTGCCTTTAATATACTATATCATTATTAAAAATGTATTTAGTAACCACTTGTAGTCACTTGAACCCATTTTTCATACACTAGTGGGGTCAAGTATACTAATACAGAGATAGTATGTTGAAAGCACAGTTTAGTTCATATTCATGGTGTCCCAAAATATTTTTACATTATAGAACTGCCCTTTTTTTTCGTCTGTGAGGTCTAATTGTTCTTATAGGCTTATTTGGAATTTATTTAAAATATTTTTTTTACATACCACTATGTTTTTCATTTGGTTTAGGATGTTTTACAAATACTATTATTATCTCATTCTGTGATCCAAATTAATATAGGCCTATGAGAAGTTCTTGCAAAGACACTAAAGTTTCAAACTGAGTTTTAAGCAAAATAAATACAATTAATCTCAGTCTATTAATGTGTAGCTTGGTGATTGTAGCTATATATCAGCCGTAATTACATTTGTGAGCCTGGACCAAAAAAAACAGTCTTAGTCTTAGTAGCATGGGTATATTTGTAGATGTATCCAAAAATACATTGTATGACTCAAAATTATCAATTTTTCTTCAAAAAATGTAAATTTCCTACCGTAAATATATCAAAATGTAATTTTGAGTAGTAATATGCAATATATATATATATATATATATATATATATATATATATATATATATATATATAAAGCAATGCATATTAACATACAAAAAAATAAAAAATTTTAAATAAAAATGGCAAAAACACAACAAAATATTAAATAAATTATTTACTTAAAATAAGTATTTATTTACTTTTAAGTAAATAATTTATTTAATATTTTGTTGTGTTTTTGCCATTTTTATTTCAATTTTTTTTTTTTTGTATGTTTTGAAATATTGCCTTTGGAAACTAGTTGAAATACAATGTTTATTTTATTTTATTTTATTTTATTTTATTATTTTACTTTTTAGTTTTTACTGCATTTTATTTTATTTAAGTTAAGTTAAGATTTAACATTTAAGATTGCGTTTGTTTGCTTGTTTGCTTTTTCCCAGCAATATCTCTGGTAATACACTTTAGATAATGATATACATAATAATTCTTAAAAGAGAATAATCTTAAAGAGAACCAGTGCTATTTTACTACCATTGATATATTATTGTATATTTTATTATTTTTATTTATTTATTTATTTTATTTTATTTATTTTACATTTCTTTTGATTTTCAATAAATTTTTTAATTACATTTTTTTGTTGTGTTTTGTCATTTTTGTCAAGTTAAACTAAATGAAAATAAGAAATATTGCCTTTGGCAACTAGTCTATTTTTTTATTTTTTTATTATTTAATTTAATTTAATTTTATTTTATTTTATTTTATTTTATTTTATTTTATTTTATTTTATTTTATTTTATTTTATTTAATAATTTAATTTAATTTAATTTAATTTAATTTTATTTTATTTTATTTTATTTTATTTTATTCTATTGCATTGCATTGCATTGCATTGCAATTAAGTTAAGTTAAGTTAAGTTAAGTTAAGTTAAGTTAAGTTAAGTTAAGTTAAGTTAACATTTATGTTTGTGTTTGTTTGTTTGCTTGTTTGCTTTTTCACAGAAATATCTTTGGTAATACACTTTAGTTAATGATAAACATAATAATATTTAAAACAAAACCTAGAATAATGTATAACAAAATGTACTTCTCTTAAAGACAACTGTAGTAAAAATAGAAAGCAATAGCTGTTGTACAAAAAACAAATACAATTTAACAGTCACTAAAATAACGGTGCTTTAAAAGGTTCTTTTTTTAGACAAAAATGGTTCTTCTATGGCATCGTGAAGCACCTTTATCTAATCTGCCGCTCATTTTGTAAACTTAGGCATCACAATTTTCTCAAATATGTTTAAAATCATAAATAAGACAAAAAAAAAAATGCTTTTCATGTCCAAATTCTGACTAGGAAACTTTAATGATAAAATCAATAGTACTTTATAAAGGCAGCATCAATTAATTTCACTTTTAAATGAATCTTGATTTAAGAGTGTATTGTACTGTTTTGTATTTTGTTGACAAGTATAATAATGAGATTATAACCCTGGCATGATTTTCAGTCTTGATTTGACTCCTAATCAGCCGTTAACTTACAGAGCCGCTGGATTCTGTCATATAAGTTGCTAAAAAATAATAAATGGCAGTAGGAAGCATTTATAATTGAGTTTTCTTTATTGTATTAAATATAATTTCTCATTACTTTCTTGACAGGATTTGTGATGTTCGCACAGAAACCGCCGTAAATATTCATCTATTCAGATCTGTGTGCGCCATCTGCATCGTGCCGGCGTGTGAAATTGCACTTTTCCTGGGAAAGGTGACATCAGTGATGCAGATTTACATAGAAATTACTCTATCAAGCAGATCACACAGGATCACACAGACACCGGGTTTGCATTTTACTGGGACTGTCAATCGATTTTTAATCGAATTCAAACACCTTCGTTCATTCACAGACCAATGTTATAATGATCATTGTCCTCAAGCCTCTCTGTCGTCGCAGTGCAATACGGCATTGCCTTTTCACTAAAGGACGCATGTGATGCTCCCTTTACAATGGTCAGAATGAGGTATTTTAGATTAGGGATGCATCATTTTGCTCTTTATTCTCTGGAACAGGCTTTTTCATCAGTAGTTTGCCTTTAAATTACCTTCCAACTCTGAAATCTGAAGCAGTCTGATATTCAGTCACAGCGTCTGCTATACTCACACTAAGACGTCGTGACAGACTTAAAACATCAAAGCTTGACGGCTGTCACTCTTGAAGTGCACTTAGTAACTTCTGTGAACTTCAAAGCAAGCCAGCAGACGTTTTGATATATTATTTAGTCTTTAATATATAGCGACTTGCCTGTCCAGTAACTCACTGCAATTTGGCATTTTTTTGATATGCAGTACGTAATTATAAATTTCTGTGAATTGTATAATCATATTTAACTTTTCAAGTGCCCCCATTTTGGCAAGGGCCATCAATGACAAAAAAATAAAATAAAAATAAAAATAAATCACATGCCTGAAAGTTTAGTGTAATTAAAGTTGTGAATAAATGAGAGTAGCATCTGTAAAGTGAAACATGCATTTGCAAAATAGATTTCATGAATTTAATGCCAACCATGATTATTATAGGCAACTAAATAAATAAATAAACTTTAATTTCAACTAGTTGTCAAAGGCAATATTTCTCATTTTCATTTAGTTTAACTTGACCGAAATGACAAAAACACAACTAAATTTTCAAGTACAATTTAAATTGAAAATGTAAGAAAATAAATTAAATAAAAAAAATAATTCAAAATAATAAAATCTACATTGGTAGTAAAATAACACTGGCTATGCATATTTGTATGACTGAAACTGATTTGTCAGCAAGCTTCTATACAATAGTGAATGTGATGTTTGTTTGCCAATGAATGGGATGCAACATGCAAAAAAAAAAAAAAAAAAAAAAAATGTTGGAAATTAATTATATATATTAAATATATATTGCTTTTAACAAGACTTCCCCAAAAACAGCCACAATAATTATGAAAAAACCATGCATATTTAATATGATTATTATAAATATCTGCATTTATAATATGAAATATAAACTCCATTCAAAAAGAAAATAAGATTTTTTCAAGATCATTTTGCTTCAGATATTTGCATCGGAAAACAAGATTTTATTTTTACTAATAAATGCAATGCTCTATGGAGGACGATAAATGACTTAAGTATAAATAAATAATTGCAGAAATAAATAAATGTATAAATACATAAATAAATAAATTAATAAATAAATAAATGTGGAAATAAATGTAGAAATACATAAATGTAGTGTAACACAAATGGTACAAAAATAGCACAATTAAAAATTACACTTTTTACAGAATTATTTTTATTAATTTATTTATTAATTTATGCATGTCTGCATTTATTTATTTCAGCATTTATACATTTATTTATTTATTAATTTATTTCCACATTTAGCTTATTTACTTATTTATTCATTTATGTATTTCTTCATTTTTGTAGTGATGCATTTCTACATTTATTTATTTATTTATGCATTTTTTGTATGTACTCATTTATTTATTTATTTATACTTAAGTCATACTTCATGTCAGGATCCAGACATGCTGAAAACGCAGTCTGGAGACTCACCGAAACCTCACGCTCGCACTAAGACCTGAACAAAACTGCACAGAACATGGATGTTAGAATCCTGTCACCAAACAATAAACATGAGCAACCACAGTGACAGCCTGACATCTGTGTGCTTAGACAGGTAAGCATTGACAGCAACTAAAACGGAAACATTTTGCAGTATAGCTGAGATGGACAAATGCAATGCAGAGTGAATCTGATTGAGTTCAGTTCTCGCTTTCATCTTAAATATTAAAGCAATTAAAGTCAAGTTAATATTTCATGTTGGTTTACTTGTTTGGTTTGTAGCTATCATTCATATATACATTTATATAATTCAACTCTGTCGAATATGCACTTGTAGTGTACTTCAAATCTTAAAATTATATATTTTTTTAAAAAAGCGTACTTGCAGATAATATAATATTAATCAAATAAAAGTCCACTTAAGCGACTTAAAGAGACTTACAGAGACTTAAAAAGTCACTTAAGTACACAAAGTGTAAATTAAAAAGAGGTCCTATTATGCTTGTTCACTTTTTGAATTTTAGCCAGTGTGTGGTGTGCATGTTTGGGCATAAAAAACATCTACAAAGTTACAAATCTCAAAGTCCACTCCAAAGGGAGATATTTCATTTAAAAAAAAATCCCTTTTCAAGAACTACTACGAACGGCTCCTTTGGACAACAGCATTTGTTTTCTGGATGCTATGATGTTATAACGTGGTCCATTAGTACAGCGGTTCCCAACAATATCTTAAAAATTCATTTAAATATTATCCTATTATTGTTTAATATCATTATCAATGTGATAAAAGAAATTGATCAAAGCACAGCTTTATCGGAATGTTAAATACAGACTGAATGGTGGCTGAAAACTTCCAACCGCTGTACACAAACTACATCTCTTGGCTGCATGCATGAAGCAAACCGTTTCCCTAATGTAAAGGTAAAGATGAACTTCTATAATAATAAACTTGTGTGCGCCTAATGTTATAAAGCATAAGGTTATAAAGCATAGCTTTAATTTAAAGTTTGTTTGAATTTTGAGGTTTTTTTATAACATGCAGTAAAAGAAGAATAAGGCAAAACAAATGTTTTAGTAAATTAAAAAGGTTTAAAAATAAACACTTTTCTCTTAACTGTGGAAGTACAGTAAAAGAGGACTTGTTAGGCATAGGGGGGCCTTGCAAAATTGACCGGAGAAAGAGGGGGGCCCCGTAGTAAAAAAGGTTGGGAACCCCTGCATTAGAATATCATTGAAATAAATCCCGCCTACGGAAATTGAATCATTGGTGGGTTGAGAGGAATGAGGTGGGGGATTCGCCTTACTTTAGCGATGTAGCATGGACAGCCGCTTTTGGCATGATTCAGCAAGCCGCAGGGCGGCTGGTATAAATGCAAGCATTGACTAAAGTGTCCGTGAACTGCTCTGGTAGCCGTGCTGGAGCTGCGCTGTTGACCTGTGCGATATAGAACATTGAAACCATAGACTGTTAAAAATACGTAGTGTCTGTGATGTCACCCATAGGTTTCTGAAGAGTTTTTTTGAAGCTCATAGTGGGTGGGAGTTGGCCTTCGCCATCTTAGAATCACGTCACCGAGCATCACTCCCGGATAATCAGAAATGGGCAATGAGGCGGGATGTGGGTGGAGCTGAATTGCTGAAACTACACCCACCTAGTGCGACAGTGGCGGCAATCCCCCTGTCACTCAAGTGGCCACGCCCTTAATTATGCAGAACTTTAAGGCTTAACATAATTTAAACCAGTGGTTTTCAATCCTGGTCCTGGGGACCCACTGCTCTGCACATTTTGTATGTATCCCTTATCTGACACACTCAGTTAAGTACATGGATCTCTCTCCTAATGAGCTGATGATCTGTATCAGGTGTGTTAAATAAGAGAGACACACAAACTGTACAGAGCAGTGGGTCCCCAGGACCAGGATTGAAAACCACTGATTTAAACAGATGAGTTATAAAAATATTCACCCCCTTCAAAGTTGACATGAAGAGCAAAATAATAGTTATATCGACCAAAACCACTTTTTGTGCCAGGCTGTAAACTTATTTTTTATTTAGCTGTAAAGTTAAAGGGGTCATCAGATACCCATTTTCCACAAGTTCATATGATTCTTTAGGGTCTTAATGAAAAGTCTCTAATATACTTTGGTTAAAAATTCCCAATAGTAGTGTAAAAAAACACCCTTTTACCAAAATAAGCTCTGCATAATTTCAGCTTATTTTAAGACATGGCTCCTTTAAATGCCACAAGCTCTGCTCGCCCCGCCCCTCTCTGCTGAGGGATTAGGATCTGTAATGTTTACTTTAGCCTTATTTAGCGTTGTTAGCTGCATTTAACTGTGTTTATTGGCGAAACTTGCCAACAAGCACATAAAGAAAGGCCATTTGCAAAGATGCATAAAAATCCATTATACTCACTTCTGCTGTGGGTGAAGCTGCATCAGGAATGATTTGCACAAAGATAGATGCATATGTAGATCGGGATCGGCGCTTTCCATTTAAAAACGAAAGTAACGTTAAACCTCTGCATCTTCAGCGGCTCAGATGTCAGGAGTAAATGACGACTGCTATGCTCAATCACAATTAGAGTCTTCCTCTGCACCTGAGTCACACAATGGCGGTCGTATTGGGACTGTTTCAGCTCGGTGAGGGCGGGTCTAAGGTAAGACGCTCATGTCAATCAACTGTGTTTCGTCCCAACGACAAGAAGCTGAGAATGATCTGATTTTAAAAAGGGGATATTACTTTTAAAGATAAAAAAAAATACCACTGTGTTGTGTACACAAACTACCAACACACATTAATGTGCAAACAACATGTAAAAGTGAGTTTTGCACCCGATGACCCCTTTAAGCATTTTAACATGGAATGAATGTGAGTGACCCCCTTTTTTGGTCTCTAGCAGCCTGTCAATGAATTGCAGTCTAATCACTTCTGTGTTGGTTACAATAGAGAGAGCGGGAGGTTGCCGCTTGGTCGAAGCACATGCGGAGCCGCAGCTGAGGTAAACACAAGCATTGACTATAGTGAGGATCATTGGTTGTCGGGTCAGGGCCATGTTGCAGATGTGTGCAGTGTGTGGTAAAAGATTTATTCATCATGCAGTGTAGATAGCTTCACTTGCCTTATGCTGGAGCTGGTTTCAGGGCATGTAAATATTTAAATAAATTAGCTCAATAATGATCATATCATGTATCAGCGATCTCACAGGCTGACGATAGGACCAACACTACTGTAGAGTATTATTTACAAACCCCCCTGCTGAAAAAACAGCATATGCTGGTTAGGTATGTTTTAGTGCTGGGATGCTGGATCGCTGCGTGTGGGAGGTGGAAGAACCTGGCCAATCCGTGACAGACCCTTGACCAGCAACATGACCAGCATTAACCAGGAAAGGACCAGCATTAATCATGAAAGGACCAGCATTAACCAGGAAAGGACCAGCATTAACTAAGAAAGGACCAGCATAAACCAGCAAAGGACCAGCAAAAACCAGCAAAGGACCAGCATAAACCATCTTAAACCAGCATCCCAGCAGCAAATCATACCTAACCAGCATATGCTGTGTTTTTTTTTTTTCAGCATGCATCCTACTGTAGGTGTATGACTTCCTTCTTTCAGACAAATGCAATCAGATTAATATTAAAAATAATCCTGGCACTCCCAAGCTTTAGAACGGCATAGACTGGTGTTTCTCTCCATCTGCCCAAATCAAGTCCATCCATAGTAAAAAGTGACTCACATGGCTCCAGGGGGGACAGTAAAAGCCTCCTTTAGCAATCCGATGTGTTTTTGTAAGAAAAATATCCATATTTAAAGTGTACAAATCACATAATATAGCTTGCGCAGTTGTGCACTGAATTTGCTGCTTTGGGAAGGGGCGTGGCAGGACTGAAACGCCGTCTAACGTTCACCAATTGCAACGCAGTAGGACTGAGTTGATATTGGGTGTTTCAGTGTCTATAAAAGACCTGAGATATTAATCAGATGTGTTAGTCATCAGGTCACAAACATTTACAGCTGATCTCAGTAGAAACACTGGATGCACTGGATTTCCGGATATAAGGTAAGGGTCTCTGGGGCAGTGCTTTGACAGTCAAACTGTGCGATTATATTCTATTTGAAGCGGAAACCGAGGCCTCGAGCGCAGATGCATGATAAAATGCGATAACAAAGATTAAAGTTGCTCTGTTTTGAGTGAGAAAAGGTCTAGCAACACGGCACATCAAAACAATGATGCCCGAACGAGCGAGGCTGAACGAGCTGCCAGTTCTCCCGCCATCAGAAGTCAAAACGGATTGTAATTGGTTGGATGTCTGCGGAGAGCGGCGGAGTGCCACTCCACTTTTTCATCTTTCTCTCTTTCATCTGAGGAGCAGATGGCGGAAGACTTAGGCGCTTTGAAAATCGAAGATTGCAAGCCAGCGTGAGGTTGCACTTGGGGAAACGATTTGGACTTTAAAGTTTGTGGGGAGTCTGAAGTGACTGGTGTTCTGTTTGTGCTAATTTGCTCTTTAGTGGAGGAGAACATTCAGAGAGCAGCCACTCCGCCACGGCCTGAACGTGCCACAAATGATTCACTCGCTCTTCTGAAGGAGTGTTGAAAAAGAAAGAGGCCTTCCACGAGATGTTTCCGTCAGCGAGTCTGAAATAACTGGGTCTGGGACTGGGTCTTTATGGAGCTCAGTTTTAAGGATGCTTCAGTGAAACATTGGTCCGCTTTAGATTCTCACACTGGGTTAGGAACTCAGGAATGTGTACAACTTTCCTCCCTGTGAAAATTTGGACCACAAAACCAGTCATAAGGGTACTTTTTTTTTAAATAGAGATTTATACATCATGTAAAGCTGAATAAATAAGGTTTACATTGATGTATAATTTGTTAGGACAGGATGATATTTGGCCAAGATACAACCATTTGAAAATCTGGAATCTGAGGGTGCAAAAAAAAAATCTAAATATTAAAAAAATCGCCCTTAAAGTTGTTCAAATTAAATTCTTAGCCATGCATATTACTAATCAAAGATTAAGTTTTTATATATTTATGGTAGCAAATTTAATAAATATCTTCATGGAACATGATCTTTACTTAATATCCTAATGATTTTTTGGCATAAAACACAAATTTTCACCTATTCAATGTATTTTTGGCTATTGCTACAAATAATTCCATGCTACTTCAGACTGGTTTTGTGGTCCAGGGTCACATATAGCCAAAATATTACCACAATATGGGTCATTCATGGGATTCGGCAACATTACAACTTGGAATATATATATATATATTTTCAACTACATGTGATTAATTTTCTAAATACCCCACATAATTAGGCACATGTCAAACCTCCAAAATATCATATGGTCTCTTTATTTATTTATTTTTTTTAAATATATATATTTTTAATTTACACTTCAAAACAATGCATTGTTCTTCTTTCCAGCCAAAATATCTAAAAATTCTTAAATCAAGAAGGATTTTCTAGACTAGTAAAAATTATTGTCTTGTTTTCCCAAAAAAAAAAAATAAATAAATAACAATATTGCTTAACTCTTTAGTTGTGATTATAATCGCATGTAGAACGGACTGCACTTATGACGAATATTCACAAAAAGAGCTAATTTTCTCCGCCCCCCCAACCCGTGCTTCAGTTCTTCTGGCATCCCTGTGGGGCCCCTTATTGGCCCCCAGGGCGTTGGGAAGGTTACGTTACATATCTGCCTGCTGGCACGTCCGCCTGCTGGCACGTGGGTCTGTGCGTAACGCGGCGTCAGGGCCGTGGCCTGTTCCAGAGGGTCTGTTCCCATGTAACGTCGGAGTGACTCGACTGAGGGGGAACGTCTAGGTTACGCAGGTAACCCTCGTTCCCTGAAGGAGGGAACGGAGACGTTACATCCCCTGCCACGGCCCTGGCGTCGCGCTGACGCCGGCTCGATCCGGCTCTTCAGCAAAAACCTGATTGAGTGTATTGCAGCCGCCATCTTATATACCCGTATGTACGGGGGCGTGGCTTGGCATGCAAATTCCACTCGCCAGTTTTCATTGGCCTGTTGTATAAGGCTCAGAGATGATTGGACTCTCAAGGCGAGTTCCCATGTAACGTCTCCATTCCCTCCTTCAGGGAACGAGGATTACCTACGTAACCTAGACGTTTTGTTTTGTGGAGCCAATGCATTCTGTAACTAAACATAGGCCTGGTTTCATAGACAGGGCTTTTACTGAGCCATAGTTAAATTAGGACATGTAAGTAATTTATTTATTTTTATTTTTTTAAATGTGCCTTAAGAAAAATATCACTGGTGTGCATCTTGAGACAAAACAAAGATGCTGATATATTTTAAGATCAGTCATTGCAAGTTTCTTTCAGTTGGAAATCTCAAATGTAGACAAAATATGAACTGAAATATAAAGACGTATAAACATATCCAAAAAATATGATCGAGAAAAGCACAAAGTAATTTACATTCACAAAACATGGTTCACAAGTGCAAAATGCGATTGATAAAACACAAGTGTGTTTAAATGTTCATGTGAATTCACATATTGATTGATGGATTTGCATTTGCAAATCATCACGTTTTTTTTTTTTTTTTTCCTGTCAGGTTTCCATTTCCATGCAAAAATATGATATATGGCCATATATGTATGTGTGTTTATATATTTGTGTTCAAAAGTTCAAATGTGTTTTTCACTTTAAATAACAATTTGTTGGGTAAACTTAAAATGATTTGTTACCCTGCTGCCTTTTTATAAGTTCAGTCAACTCAAAAAAGTTTAGTCAACTTGAAATGTTATGTTTTACTAAGTGACAACTTAGATATTTTAGTTGATTAAACTAACAAACTAACAAACACCACCTTTAAGTTTAACAAATGTAATATTTTGTTTAGTCAACTTGAATATCTAATTTGTCACTTAGTACAACTTAACATTTCAAGTTTACTGAACTTATTTAAGTTGACTAAACTTAAAATTATAGGTCAGCAGTGTAACTAACTATTTTAAGTTGACTTAACAAATAGTTTTTTTTTACAGTGTTCTGTTCTGTTCTGTAAAGTCTTTTCTGCTCATAAAGGCTGAATTTATTTGATCAAACATGCTTTGAAAGTTAAAAACAAGTGCTTTCTATGAGAATAGATTTTAAACTGTAATTTATTCCTGTGATGCAAAGTATTAATTTCTTTAAAAAAAATATTAATAAATAATACAAAATAAATAAATAAATAAATAAAATGTGTGTGTGTGTGTGTGTGTGTGTGTGAGTGCTACATTAAAATACATCTTATCAGATCTCTTAGGATTATGAAACTTGTTGAATAGCTTTGTTATTGTGTCATACCGTTTTACATAATACATTGTTGATTGTGATTGCTGAAAGTGCACAGACCATATCTTTGATAACACTTTAATAAATACTAATACAAAAAGTCCAGCAAGAGCAGATGCAAAATAACATCACATAGCAATCTGATGAAATTATATCTTGTACACACTGAACAAATCATTCACAAACAATACACAAGAACTCCATTTAATCAAGACCAAACCATTTCCCTAGAAAATGTTTTCTATTAAAAAAGTTATAGCTCAGCAGTTTTTAATCAAATATTGCTCAACTCTGTAGATGTGATTTTAACTGCATACAGAACGGACTGCACTTATGACGAATATTACGTCTCGCAGACAGTCCTTAAAATGTTACAGATCATGGGCCTTTTATAGATGTTCATATAATTATCCTAAATGTGAAAGTAGAACCAAAATCTTCTTATAAACAATGTATGTATAATATATGCGCAATATCACACGAGTTGATTCGGCGTAGTGTGATATTGCGTTTACACAACAGTTCGACGGCACGAGTGTGTAAATATATAAAAGTGTCTTTAAAAAGCCCTCTTTTGTGCGAACTATTCCTTCCGCCACAGATTCAAATCAAAGTTTGACGGTTGATCAGCTCAGCATAAGCTTCGTTACTAATTCCAAAACGTCACGTTAGAACTAGTAACGAAGGAATGTTGAGTTGCTTCATTGAAAGCCTATTGTATTACTGCATTAAAACCTTACGGTATCATGTTTGAGTATTATGAGAGAGAGATGGACTGAGCGAGTAATTAGTGTACCTGCATCTGATAGAGCATTCATTATTCATTTTCACGAATATATGACATTAGTTTGAATGTTTACTGAAGAAAGCGTTAATATCCGTTAATCTGTTAAAGGTGATTTTGCTGCTCAGTGCATTTATTCGCTGTGGCAAACTGTTGTTGAAGCTAAACATAACTTCCGTTTATAACATTTCAATTTAAAAGTCCCAAAGTCACTATTAACTGCTCACTCATAACACGGTCTCTTGTAGCCATCTAAAGGCGGAACAATGTAACGTTAACTAAAATCACCATCACGAATACACACACGTTACTCAATACTAAATACTATTATTCAATACATTATTTACAATATAGTTTATATACATTTTTATTTATTGAGTAATAATGTTTAATAAACAGCAAGAACAACAAAAACAGGCATCAAAAAGTTGCTAGGCAATTCATTCAAGAGTAATGGCGGCATTCAGAATTGAGTTTACATAAACATACTAGATGAATTATCTTCTTCTCTGGAACAAATAATAGATTAATGAGACCAAAGATTGCCCGTTAGATTTACCCATAACGAATTACATGTCATGTGTAACCACTACAGAGAGCAGAGCCAGCGGTAAATTGAATGGAGCTCACACGTCCGAAAACGACGAAGCAAATTTTCAAATAGAGGTTATCTTTATTAACAAACTGCATATTTTAACTATAAAGAAGTACATTCTCACCTGAAAAGCTCTTAAAACTACACTCCTTGACACAAAAAGAGTATAAAATGATACAGGATTTGGACGTCCGCCATGATACCCTGAAAAAAAACAGTCACAGCTAGAAAATGCGGAGTGATACAAAATTGTGAAAGGGCGTTCCTGTAGCGATACCAGTAGAATATCTCACGGTTCTCAACCGATCAGATTTGAGAACCAGAATGAACTGTTGTATATCTATATGTATAAATCATAGCCGTCTTAAATTAATGCACACTACGTCCCAAAAGAAGTTTTGCTCACCTAGCCTGCATTTATTTGATCCAAACATGGGCGTCGGAACCATTGCACGTGGGTGGGACAGGACTCACCTGTTTTTGCTGTTGTTCTGCATTTTTTCTTAGACTTTTAACTGGTAGTGTACTCCTACATAATAACCAGAAATCGTATCATTAATATTATGTAATATTTTGACATCCGCTTTTGGCATATTATTGACATATTATTTTGGAAGTAGTTAAAAGCAGTAGTGTGCACATAAAAAAAAAAAAAAAAAAAAAAAAATATATATATATATATATATTTTTTTTTTTTTTTTTTTTTTCTCATTGTATGTTTTTATGAATAAATTAATTATTAGCTTTCCATTAAACTCACAACCCCCCGCAATTCCTTCATGAAGCCCAGTTTGGGAAACATTTGAGTGATGTAATGTTTATTGCATTTCACGTTGTTAATAAAAACAAATGTTTTATGTTTGCTTTCTCTTTGTATTATTATATTAATATGTTTATACATTATCTGAATAAGCGGAATAAAGAACCTTTCCATAGATTTGTTTGTTAGGATAGAACAATATTTGGCTGAGATACAACTATTTTAAATATCTTAAATCTGAGGGTCCAAAAAAAAAAAATAGGAAATCACATTTAAAGTTATTTAGATTAAGTTCTTATTAAAGGATAGGTTACTCTCAAGACCTGAATAAATACATTAAAATAAAATAATAATAATACACTTAATAAAGGGGGAAATAAAAGGACCAATATCTAGAACTAAATGTAAGATTCATATATCTGAATTAGATATAAAAATTTGAGTTTTCACATAATCAAACTAATGAACTTTTTTTGTCAATTTAAAATGGCTGAGATTTAAAAATTGTATATACTGATTTACAAATATATAAAGCTTTTATGTACAGATAAACATCAGACTGAATAAATAGGCTTTCCACTGATGTATGGTTCATTAGTGTCATGATTCTGGTCTGTGTTTCTGTGTCTGTTTGTGAGGACTTTTAGTTTGTAGTTTTTGTCTCCCTTTGTTTACTGCTTCCCTGCCTCCCTGCTCCCTTGTTTATTTCCATGGTTACCAATTAGTTCATTGCCCCTGCTCTGTGTATATATAGTCCTTGTGTTTCCTGTGTAGTTTGTCGTTCGTTGATTGTGTAATGGTTGTTTCCTGCTCCTGGGTTCTTGTCTGTTTTCCTGTTCCTGTTTCTTTGGAGTTAATTGTTTCATCCTGGACTTCCAAATAAACTGCTGCATTTAGATCGTGCTTGCCTCATCGTATCTCCTGCATTGTTACAGAACGAACGACCACATATGGATCTAGCAGTGAGTTTGCTGTGCTCCACTTTCCAGGATGGCCGCCCCATAGAGTGTTATGTGGATGAGTTTATCGCCTATAGCCACCTGGCTATGTGTGATGAGACGATGGTCAAGGAGTGCTTCTGGAGCGGACTCGACCCCGAAATCAGTCTCAACCTGCCGGATGAAGACCCCAGCTGGACTCTCGCACAGTATATAGACTTTGTCATGTTACACTGCAAATCTTCGTTTACTGTGGGTGAGGTCGAGTCCGCTCACATGATGACTGCTTGCCATGCGCCACTGCACAAGACGGCTGCCAAGCCAGAGTCTGCACGCAAGACGGCTACCAAGCCAGAGTCTGCACGCAAGATGGCCGCCGCCCCCAAGTCTCCGACCAAAATGGCCGCCGCCCCTAAGTCTCCGACCAAAATGACCGCCATGCCCGAGTTTGTCGTTAACAAGATGGCTACAGCATCTGACTCTCATGTTCCCATGGCCTATCAGAGACTGATTTCCAGCTTGGAGGACCCACCATTGCTGTCAGCACGAACAGTCAGTCTCTCTCTATCAACATCAGCCAAGTCAACGCCAGCTAACTCCAAAACAGTCAAGCCTGAGCTCGCTCACATCACGTCAGCCAAGTCCCAGCTCATTCCTGTTGAGTCAAGTCACGTTCCAGCTGTCATTCCTGAGTCAAATAATGTTGCAGCTGTCTTTCCTGAGTCAAGTCACGTTCCAGCTGTCATTCCTGAGTCAAATAATGTTGCAGCTGTCTTTCCTGAGTCAAGTCACGTTCCAGCTGTCACTCCTGAGTCAAATAATGTTCCAGCTGTCATTCCTGAGTCAAATAATGTTCCAGCTGTCATTCCTGAGTCAAGTCACATT
The DNA here is from genome assembly GCF_049309525.1 of Garra rufa. Taxonomy (NCBI): domain Eukaryota; kingdom Metazoa; phylum Chordata; class Actinopteri; order Cypriniformes; family Cyprinidae; genus Garra; species Garra rufa. Next base: position 2,529,796 of record NC_133363.1, on the reverse strand, counting down.
CCTGCTGTCATTCCTGAGTTAAGTCACGTTTCAGCTGTCATTCCTGAGACAAATAATGTTGCAGCTGTCATTCCTGAGTCAAGCCATGTCACAGCTGCCGTCCCTGTCAAGTCAACTCAAGTTACTGCTGTTGCTTCCGTTCAGTCAAGTCACATCTCAGCCGCTGCTCCTGTCATGCCAGGTCAAGTCACAGCTGTTCCTGTCATGCAGAGTCAAGTCACGGCTGTTCCTTCAGGGCCAAGTTACATCTCGCCCGAGCTTCCAGAGCCCAGTCACGTCTCGCCTCCACTCCCCAACCACGTAAGCCACGCAGAGCTGACACTCCTAAGCCTCTCCTCTCCCAGCCTGGTGGGCATCCCGTTGCCTGTCATGGCTATCGCCATATTGAGTGTGTGGGCTGCACACTGTGCTCCTGAAGCCTCGCCAGCCAAGCAACCCGCTGCGCCCATGCCTCTCCTCGAGGCGGCGTTCATAGCGGGACTCCCTGCTCTGCCTGCTCCGCCAAGACTCCTTGCTCTGCCCGCTCCGCCAAGATTCCCTGCTCTGCCTGCAACTCCTAGGCCCTCTGTCTGTCCTGTAACGGCCATGAAAGCCGTTCCTGAAGTTCCTGTCGGCCTAGTCACGGCTATGGAGGCCGCGTTCTCCCATAAACTCTCTGCTTCTTTCCTTTCTCTGTCTGCCTCCTCTGTCTCTGCTCTCCCCAGGACCCAGTCCATGACACGGCTTCCTGTTCCGCCCTGGAGGGCTTCTGCGCCTCCTGTTCCGCCCTGGAGGGCTTCTGCGCCTCCTGCTCCGCCCTGGTGGGCTCCTGCACCCTCTGCTCGGCCCTGGTGGGCTCCCGCTCCGTCTGCTCCGCCCTGGTGGGCTCCCGCTCCGTCTGCTCCGCCCGGGTGGGCTCCTGGTCCTTCTGCTCCGCCCTGGTGGGCTCCTGCACCCTCTGCTCCGCCCTGGTGGGCTCCTGCACCCTCTGCTCCGCCCCGGTGGGCTCCTGGTCCGTCTGCTCCGCCCCGGTGGGCTCCTGGTCCGTCTGCTCCGCCCCGGTGGGCTCCTGGTCCGTCTGCTCCGCCCAGGTGGGCTCCTGGTCTGTCTGCTCCGCCCCGGAGGGCTCCTAGACCTCCTGCTCCGCCCCGGAGGGTTGCTCCGCCTCCTGCTCCACCCTGGAGGTTCTTAAACTTCCTGCGTTGCCTTCGGCCCTGCTCTGGAGGACTGTTGCCCAACCGGTCCTGCCTCAGTCTCCTGGTCCCCCCCACCGCTCCCCTGGAGCGTCTGGAAGCCGCTCCTTTGAGGGGGGGCTATGTCATGATTCTGGTCTGTGTTTCTGTGTCTGTTTGTGAGGACTTTTAGTTTGTAGTTTTTGTCTCCCTTTGTTTACTGCTTCCCTGCCTCCCTGCTCCCTTGTTTATTTCCATGGTTACCAATTAGTTCATTGCCCCTGCTCTGTGTATATATAGTCCTTGTGTTTCCTGTGTAGTTTGTCGTTCGTTGATTGTGTAATGGTTGTTTCCTGCTCCTGGGTTCTTGTCTGTTTTCCTGTTCCTGTTTCTTTGGAGTTAATTGTTTCATCCTGGACTTCCAAATAAACTGCTGCATTTAGATCGTGCTTGCCTCATCGTATCTCCTGCATTGTTACAATTAGGATTTGGCTGAGGTACAATTACTTTAAAATCTGGCATATGAGGGTCAAAAAATAAATAAATAAATAAATAAATAAATAAATAAATAAAATAAAAAATATTAAGAAAATTGCCTTTTAAAGTTGTCCAAATGAAGTTCTTAGCGATACATATTACTAATCAAAAAGTAAGTTTTGATATACTGTATTTGCTGTAGGAAATTTACTAAATATGTACTGCAACTTGGTCTTTTCTTAATATCCTAAAGATTTTGGCATAAAATCAATACATTTTGACCCAAACAATGTATTTTCAGTTATTGCTAAATATACCCATGCAACTTAAGACACGTTGTATGGTCAAGGGTCACATATGGTACAAGATTATCCTACTTAAATGAATATAATCAACAGGGTCAAAAATTTGATTAAACAACCTAAAATGTGTAATGGAATGGAATTTAAATTTCCATTATGCAGCCTAATTTTGCAATCAGTTACTGACTTAAAATTGTAAGTAATCTACCCAGCACTGCAAAAAAATTACATATAAGTGCATTTTTATTCCAGCGCAGTCTGAAAGTCCTTAGCGCTGCGTTTGATTCAGCATAAAGTGGCTGTTGCTCTCAAGCAGTTGACTTTATTTCACTGAATAACAGGAAGGCCGTTCAGTTGCAGAAAGCCTCGGTGTCAGAAAACGGATCAAAGCGGTTCTGAAACCTCCTCGTCGTCCTCACCAGGACTAAAGGTCAGCGCCGCTAGACGCTCGCCACGGTTCATCCGTCTCTCACCGGGCAGCAAACACACATTCACACATGTATTATGCACTCGCTCAAGAGCACACGTGTGATTCTCACACACTCAGCAGCGCTTACACACTGACACACACACACACACTGACACACACACACACACACACACACACACACTGACACAGGCGTGACATGCAGAGCAGTAATTGAAGCCCAGCGGAGAGTCTGTCAGCCGTCCGGACCGGCCAGTAACGAGCGTCAGAGAGCAGCAGCGGCGCTCTGACCTCCTCTGGCCGCGTGTTCAGGTGTGTGTGTGTGTGTGTGTGTGTGGTGTGTGTGAGAGAGATGCTGTGGATCAGATGAGCTCGCTGCTGTTCTGACCCGCTGCACACCCATAAAGAAGCGGCCGCTCAACAGGAGCCCAACTCCACTAGAATCGAGATGGACTGTGGGTCGCGACCTCGTCTGGATACTCTGCAGCGCATCTGTCTTACTGACAGATGTATATAACTAAATACTGAGCAATATCAGTCACTGCACTAACTAAAGGAACAAGTTTATATATTTTACTTCAGACGTAGGCTCCAAATGCAGTACAGCCATAACGATAGCGATCCTGTTTAAGCAATCTTGCATTGAGAGAGGTTAGGATCGCCTACTTTATAAACATACAGACACAGAAATACAGAAATAAATAAATGTAGAAATGCATAGATAAATGAAAAATATATAAATGTAGAAATGCATAGATAAATGAAAAAATAAATAAATGTAGAAATGCATAAATAAATGTAGTATAACACAAATGGTACAAAACTAGAACAATTAAAAATTACACTTTTGACAAATTGATTTATTTATTTATGCTCCATAGAATGACTTAAGTATAAAGAAATTAATAAATGCATAAATGAATAAATGTAGAAATACATAAATAAATAAATAAATAAATTAATTAATTAATTAACAAATTTAGGAATAAATAAATAAATGTAGAAATACATTAATTTGTTAAAAAACCAATCAATTAAGAAATAAATAAACGTAAAAATACAGAAATAAATGCAGTATAACAAATGGTACAAAAATAGCACAATTAAAAATGGCACTTTTGACAAATTTATTTATTTTTGCATATGTGTATTCATTCATTTATTTATTTATACATTTATTGATGCATTTCTACATTTATTTACTTCAGCATTCATTTATTTATGTATTTATTTGTTGATTAATTCATTTATGTATTTTTACATTTATTTATTTATTCCTTAATTTATTTATTTAGGTCTTTCTACATTTATTCATTTATTTATTTATGCATTTATGTATTTATTAATGTATTTATTTATTAAATACTTAAGTCTAAGTATTTATTAAATACTTAAGAAAAATACTTAAGCCATTTTTCATCCTCCATATGAGAGAGGTTAGGACCGCCTACCTTATTAATGTATAGACACAGAAATACAGAACTAAATAAATGTAGAAATGCATAAATAAATGTAGTATAACACAAATTGTACAAAAATAGCACAATTAAAAATGACACTTTTGACACATTTATTTTTATGCATATCTTCATTTATTTAGTTCCACATTTATTTATTTATGCATTTCTACAATTATTTACTTAAGCATTCATTTATTCATTTATTAATTTATTTGTTGATTAACTAATTTATGTATTTTTAAATTTATTTATGTATTTTTTCTTTAATTGATTTATTTCTAAATGTATTTATTTATGCATTTCTACATTTAATAATTTATTTATTTATGCATTTATGTATTTATTCATTTATTTATTTATTTATTAAATACTTAAAAATGAAAAAAACACTTAAGTCATTTTTCATCCTCCATATGAGAGAGGTTATTTATTTTTGCATTTAATTATTTATTTATACATTTACTTATTTATTTCTACATTTATTTACTTAAGCATTCATTTATTTATTACGTATTAATTAATTAATTTATTAATTTATTAAAGTCTAAGTATTTATTAAATACTTAAGAAAAATACTTACTTGATTTTTCATCCTCCATGTGAGAGCGGTTAGGAACATCTACCTTATTAACATATGGACACAGAAATACAGAAATAAATAAATGTAGAAATGTAGAAATAAATGTAGAATTAAATGTAGTATAACACAAATTGTACAAAAATAGCACAATTAAAACATTTCTGACAAATGTATTTATTTATGCACATCTGCATTTATTCATTTACGCTTTTTTTAGACACACATTATTTATTTATTTAGACATATATTTATGCATTTCTACATTTATTTATTAATTAATTGATTTGTTGACTAATAAATTAATGTATTTATACATGTATTTATTTATTCCTTAATTTGTTTATTTATTAATTTATGTATGTATTTATACATTTATTAATTTATGCATTTATGCATTTATTCATTTGTTTATATTTAAGTCATTTCTCATCCTACAGTTGCTACACACACACACACACAAATAAAATCATCAAGAAGAATGACAGAAACTACAATAATAAAACTACATACAACAAAGCCCGATATTTGATTAAATAAAGTATTTAAAAAATAAAATGAATAAATATACACTAAAAAAGGGGGAAATAATATGGCCAATATCTAGACTTAAATTTAAGATTTATGTATTTGAATTACATGTAAAAAATTCCATTCATTTGAATTTGAATTGTCATATAATCAAACTAATTACTTTTTTTTGTCAATATTTAATTAGTTAAATATAGAAGGTATATGGCATAGGAAAGGGCAAAAAATCTCCAGAAACGGTTTTACTGGTCCATTTACAACTCTAGGATTTGTCCCTAGAATGAAATGCTCTGTTATTGCCTTTTTTGGAAGGTTCATGAATATTAATGAGCTCTGCTCTGATTGGCTGTTTCACAGAGCTGCTGGTCACTACAGCTGGCACATGGATAAAAATATATATTTAATTAGGAGCTCTAGCCGCTTTTAATATGTGGTTTGTTGAATCTGCCATTTTGAATCGCCGACATTAAAATGGCTGAGATTGAAAAAAAATTGATTTATTGATTTCTAAATATATAAAGCTGCTTTTTTTTTACACATTCAGTGTGTTAGTACTGTTACAGAATTCTGAAATCTAATCCATTCCGGTTTTATTTTCATGTTTGTTTTTTTGTCATGTGTATTCATATTAAATAAAGAATATAAAAAATATATTTTTTAATGTTAAATTAGTATTTAATGTATACTTTTGAACAGGGTAATTTTTTATAAATGTAACTATTATTTTCTCTTGTGGACTATATGTCAACATCTTTTATGTGAAATGTCTCAGGTCAGCACTAAATAAACAATAACATGCATTTTGTATGATCCCTCTTATTTTGGTAAAATAATTAACATTTTGCAGATTCTGAAAGGGGTGTGTAAACTTTTGACCTCAACTGTGTTTTTTCTTCTTCTTTTCATAACATGATTTTTGCTCAATTATAAATCATCTAATTAGGGTAAATATGCCCCCAACCATAACGACTGCACCCATATTTTTAAGTAAAATGATCAAAGATGCTCGACATCACTAATAATACAATTGTTGATCTCATAAGTGCTTGACAGTGGCCTTTTAAGTAACACATCAAGCTTGTCATGGTTTGCCAGTCGTATGTCTAAAACATTTAGATTTTAAATCAGATCTATCTGCATTAAATCACACAGTTTGCTGAATCATAATTAGTAAAGCCAGAAAGTGTGTTCAAGTTATGCATCTGTGTAACTTATTAAAACATCTCTCATTAGGGCACCATATTACTCTTGGATGGTGGTTTTCCTGTTTGAGCAACTGTATTCAAACGCCTTTACATATTCTTCATGAATTTATATGGAAAGTTCAATCAAATGAGGAGCTGCTGAATGCACGTGTTTCATTAAAAGCTGTTTGTGTGTAAATGAGATGATATAGTGCGTAAGATTAAAGCAGTACACCGTCTAAAGGAAGAATTCATTAGAAGGAAATGAATTCCGCCTTTTTCCGTTTTCTTTTAATATTCCTTTACAGAAAGAAAATAACAGTATCTGCAGACCAATTATAAAGAGAGAGAGAGAAATTGAGTAAGTCTCTTTTCTGTTAGTGAAAGAAGCAATTATGCGATTTCCCACAATTCTCATCCTGTGTGTCTGTCGGGTCGGACATGCATCACTGCTTCAGTAAATAATGAATGTGTGTCCACCAATCATGGCTCAGACCCAGAGGTGGGTTGTAATGAATTACATTTACTTCTTTACATTTACTTGAGTAAATTTTTGGGGTAACTAGTACTTTTAGAGTATATTTAAAGATAGGTGCTTTTACTCTTTACATTTATAGTGAAAAAAAATGTACTTTTGCTTCGCTACATTTGATGGCGTTCCTCCGTTACTGTCCTCAGAAACGTGTCGTTGGAATTTTCATTTCACGTCTGATAAAACTGCGTTAATGCTGCTTTGTGTACAGCTGTTACTATGGAAACCGTAATATTTTGTGACAGAGAATTCATTTTTCATTTCCAATTTTTTTTTTTTTTTTTTTTTTCAGCTGTTTATGGTCAAATGATTGCAATTATCGACCCATGTTTTTATGCAGCAAACACAGAGTTGTAAATGTAAAAAGTTAAGGTGCCTTCTAAAAATCTAAACAAGTACAGTAATATTTATGTTTTAAATAAATATAATAAATTATAAACTCAATTTATCCCTTTTAATGTTATAAAGGATGAAATGCCATAGTGAAACATATTTTGTTTTTGTGTGAAACTGTATCTGAATTTTATGCCATTTTGTGGCTTAATATTCTACTTTTACATTGCCCAATCCCATTACTGTTTATTTTACTTGTGCAGATCTTAAAAATGGTTATTAATTGCTTTAAATTAATATTTAGAAATTCTGCAGATATACTAAATTAAATAAATATAATGAAATAAAATTACTTCCTTGATATTTGTTTATATTTGTGTATTAATTTTTTTTTTTTGATTAGACTCCTATCTGATTTTCTATATTTAAAAAAAAAGTTTTTTTTTTTTTTATTTGGGCTAGTTAAATTAATTTTCGGGCTTATATATATATATATATAAACACCTTACTTCAGGCTATGTTTTCAAGGAGAGGTGTGCGGAAGCTTTCCAAACAGTTTGAAATGCAGGGTTTTCACTTCATATCAATCAGATCAGAAGTAACTAGTAACTAGCTACTTGAGTACTTTTTCCATCGGATACTTTTTTACTCTTACTCAAGTAACTATTAAGATTTTTACTTTTACTCATACTTGAGTAAATATTTCCATAAGTACTTGTACTTTTACTTGAGTACAGATTTTGGGTACTCTACCCACCTCTGCTCAGACCGCATGAAAGGGTGAGAGGGTGAAAACTAGACCAGACCAGACCAGAACCTGCCTGCGTGTGTAGAACTGCCAGACTCACTCAGCTAAATGAAAAGGATTTGATTTATCACAGTGATTTGAATCCTTTGATTCCATTCACCAAACAGATTTGTTCACTGATAGATTCTGCAACTCATTCTTCAGGTATAGCATTACACACATAGATGATCTGTTATGCAACCCGATCTCATGACAAGACGTGAAATACGTACCAATATGTATATCATGGCAGTTTCCAACAGAAATAAACACTATAGTTGGTAAAACAAACAGCACTTGTTTTTGTACACAGTTATGATTACAGCTCCATATCTTTCACTTTCTGGACGTTACAAAGACTTACAATGTGGAATCCTTGGGTACAAAACCTGTGGAGACTCGAATGAAAGATAAGTCCTAAACAACAAGCCGTATGTATGTTCACCTGTTCATAAAACACTTTATGGTAACATGACTTATTAGCATGTATATTGCTAGAATATTGGTCATTTATACTAATTAAGCACATATTAATGCCTTATTCTACATGACCTTATTCTGTATCCCTAATCCTACCCAATACCTAAACCTAACAACTACCTTATAACTATTAATAAGCAGCAAATAAAGGAAATTAATTGAGGGGAAAATCGTAGTTAATAGTGAATAAGTGTTGCCTATTCTAAAGTGTTACCCACTTTTTTAGCGTCACTCAGTGGACATTTCACATCAAATATGTCATAAAACGTACATGGATGTTTTTTTGTTTTTTTTTGCATTTTGCGAAAACTTTTTCACAGTTTTCGTCACGTGATCAAGCTTCTGTTATGAGTAAGTTATATATATATATATATATATATATATATATATATATATATATATTACATATATTTGTTTAAAAATGGTTAATTACTGAAACAAGTCTTATTATCAAACATTAAAATTAGTGGGCAAATTTGTGAGTGTTTTCTGACCTTTGTAACTCGGGGGGACTCGGGAGACAGACGTTCGGATCCAAGTGCAGGCTTTATTTAGAAGGCGTGATACACAGACAGGGTCAATCACCGGCAAACAACAACAACGAGGATAATCCAAAGAGTAGTCAAACACAGGCAGAAGGTCGGGGCTGGCAGCGAGAATCAAAACACGGGGTGGAGTCCAGGAATCAAACACAGAGAAAACAAACACGGAAAGAAACGCTCGGAAATAATGACCATACGGAAACAATAATGCTGCGTCCCAATTCGCATACTATCCGTCCTAAATAGTATTCGAAAATAGAATTAGTATGTCCCAAATCGTAGTATGTTCAAAAAAGTATTCCAAAGATTCCCGGATGGTCTACTACATAACTTCAGAATTCGAAGTGCGGATCAATGCACACTCTAACGGCTAATATTGCCCACAACACATTGCGCGGTGAACGAGGATTCGATTAGAACTACAAACACGCATAAAAAGTGTTAAAAACTACAAACATGGAGGATATGCGCGACCAACGGACAGGTAGAGAAAGGGGTTTGAGTGATAAATAATCAGTGTGCAACCTGATAAAAAATATATTTTTTTGTTATCCTCGTTATATTTCATGTGCAGCAACATTATGAACTTTTATAATGATAGGTTTGGTCATTAACGTTTAAATGCATAATTATGCAAACGCGAGCAGAGTTCTCGGCATGAAAGACTCCTGAAAGAACGTGCCTTAAACGAAATGTAGATAATGTTAAGTTAACTGTGATGATTGACAGGGCAGTTTAAACAGTGACAGGATTCAGGTAACTAAGCAACAGAGCGTCCGTTAAAGAAGCAGTTATGACGAAGTAGTATGTCCCAAAGCTTGCCTACTATTTTGCTACATACTCAAAAGTATGTACTTTTTCTTCACAAAAAGAGTACATACTTTTAGGGCGTAGTATAAGTAGGCGAATTGGGACGCAGCATACGACTTCGCCCGGAAGTGTGTGTGTCAGTGGCTTAAATGCATGAGAGTCAATGTGAAACAGGTGTGTGCAGCAATCAGTGCAGTGGGAAACGAGGAGCAGGTGTGTGCAGTGATTGGTGCAGTGGCTTGTGGGGAATGAAGTCCAGAATGTGTTGTGCAAGAGTTCATGATGACAGGATAGACCACATACGTGACAACCTTTTTATAAATAAAACTATTTTTAAATTTGTAAGTATTATGGTAAATAATGACAGATTTATCATTTATTATCATTTTATCATTTAGTTTATTGGCTGAACTGCCAAGCAGATTTATTTATTTTTTTATTTTTTTTTTTATGCTGGTCTTGACTTTTAACAATATAAATCAGTTTAATATATTTTGCCATTTGCTTGTGCTTTAATTTGTCTTTGGAGGTGAGAAAAGCCACTTAAGCAATCATACACTTAACCCTCCTGTTATCCTGGTCAATTTGACCCCATTCAATGTTTAACGTATGTACATATATAATTGACTTTTTTTTTTTTGCTTCAGATTGAATGACTTTTCCTAATTTAATGGGGAAAACTTGGTAAACATAAAATTAACATGATATTATTTTTTCAATGCCCTGTACACATTTTGTCACATCGGTGTTCTTTGGGGTCAATTTGACCCCAGGGTCTTTTAGCTGTATAAAACATAAGAAATATAAAAAATTTACACACATTTGTTTTGGGTGATGTTGAGGTCACTATAACATGCTATGATTTTATAATATGCACTATAATTTTATATGTTAAGTATAATAAAAATTAAAAATAAAAACTAACACAACCATACCTGAAGTATTGCGAGAACCACTGTCAATTGAATTGCTCTCTCAATTGTTTTTTAAACATTACCCACACATTACAGGAATGATGGGAATAATAAGCTCCATATTTGGGATGACACTCTCGTCTCTCAGATGCGCATCAGATATCAGATGATCATCAAGAACTCAGATGCTTGGAAAGAGGTTTGATGAAACAGACCAAGGATGCTGATGCATCTATTAATTGTTTGAAGAGCCGGATGAATGGATTCTTGTCCTGACTTTCATTTGGGATCTGTCAGTCTCAGCTCTCGCTCAAGGTGTTTCATGCATACTAATGCGCCTCTGATGATCACACTCACTCCCTCTCCCTCAAAATACCTCCGATCTTCCAACACGTGAAGGAACGGCGCAGCAGAAAATAACAATTATGTCATCTGTTTACCTGTGCAAACTGCATATCTTATAAATTAATAACAGATTTGGGTGTCTGCCATGACACTCGCTGTGAGAAATACCACAAGCGGAGTGATACAAGGTGAAACGGTTGGAGTTCTGTTATCACTAGAATATCACACTCCTCTCAGCCAATCAGATTTGAGGACCGGAAGGTACTGTTGTGTAAATACTAATAACACATTTTCAGGTTTGGAGGCCTGACAGCATTGTGATTTCTGTGTGAATGATTTCTTTCCCAAAAACTTTGGAATCATAATCAAAGGAAAATGTGTAATCATTCACCTGAATAAGATGAAATTCATTTTGGATATAACACAGTATCAAGGTTAATCATATATATGAATTTGAAGTGAATTATAATTTGATATCTCAAGGCGTTTTGACATGGGTTTGATACTGTGAGAGACGGCAGATGATGAAAGCCTACCGTGACCTGATTTCACGTCTGAAGAGAGCAGTCAGACATTTCACATGCAAGAAAAGTGTTATAAACAACTCATTTCCTCTGCCAAACAAACACACGACTGGCTCGGCGACCGGCGTCTGCTGCCGCGAAGAGCCAATAACACACTCATCTGACTTTATGTGGTCTGAGTGTTTTTGATTCATGACTGTCAGCTGTGACTCTCTTCTGTCTAACTTATATATAATATATAATAATATTAAAACGTGAATGTTTATTTATTTATACAAGAATGGGTATTGTGTTTTTATTTGTTGTTGTTGTAATTTTTGAAAAAATTTGAAAAAGTGATTTTGAGTTTTTTTTTTTTTTTCATTTAGATTATTTGACTGTTGCCTTAATTGTCATGTGGTGCAACCATGATTTATATTAAAACTAATTCATTTTCTTAACATGCTGATTATTATTGGTCGCACCACGTGATAAGTGGTCACCCCAAATGACACACACAAAAAAAAATTATTTAAAGAGACAAGTCAAATTGTAAAATTTCATTAAGTAATATAAAACATATACAGTAGTCAACATTTGAAGCGGATCAAAATAGTTCATCAAATTTGTACTAAGGCAAGAATGGGTATTGCTTTTTTTTTTTTTTTTGTAATTCATTTAAAAATTTCAAATTAAGTGATTTTTCTTTTTCTTTTTTTTTCATTTAAAAGATTTTACTGTAGCCTTAAATGTCATGTGGTGCAACCATGATTTATATTAAAACTAATACATTTTCTTAGCTTGTTTATTATTATTGGTCACACCACATGATAAGTGGTCACCCCAAATTACACAAAGACCTTACATAATATAGAATCTATTTAAAGAGA
>NC_133363.1:2487551-2512551 GCF_049309525.1 Garra rufa | reverse complement strand
CCAGCAAAACGAATAATTTTGAGCAGCTTCGTGAACTCGTTTTAATTGAGGATTTTAAGAATTCGTTGCCAGACAAAATTGTGGTCTATTTAAACGAGAAAAAGGTTTCTACTCTTGCCGAGGCCGCCGTGTGTGCCGATGAATTTGTTCTAACGCACAAAAATGTGTTTTTAACTTCTGGCCGGCGTGAACCGTTTCATCTTACGAATTCGGACAAGAATTTGAAGACTTCAAAGTTATCGAAGTCATTAGAACCATCTGATGCGCGTGAATGTTTTTATTGTCACGAGGTTGGGCACTTGATTGCTGTATGCCCCACTTTGAAGAAGAAAAATAAGTTGAAACAAACAAAAAGTGTTGGTTTCGTACGAACTGTCAGTCAGACATCACAGCCAAAAATTGATAATGTGTTTGAACCTTTTGTTGGGCAGGGTATGATTTCCTTAACCGGTTTATCGAAGGATCAAGTTCCTATTACCTTGTTGCGTGATACTGGAACCGCGCAGTCTTTTATTTTACAAAGCGCGTTGCCCTTTTCGAAGGAAACGTATTGTGGGTTGAATGTATTAGTTCAAGGCATTGAGATGGGAATTGTGAAGGTCCCTTTACACAGGTTGCACCTTCAATCTAAACTAGTAACTGGTTTTGTGAAGGTAGCGGTGCGATCTGAGTTACCTATAGAGGGAATTTCCATGATTATTGGGAATGACTTGGCAGGTGGAAAGGTCCATCTCCTTCCCGAAGTCGTGGATAATCCGTTCGATGAACCTCCGGTTTTTAATAAAGATCCCGCGGCAGTGTTGACTGTATTCCCTGCCTGTGCTATCACTCGAGCTCAGTCACGAAAATTCCCTAATGTTGTTGATCTTTCTGATAGTTTTTTGATGGATGGAGACGCACTTGATTCTGTTTTCTTGCAGCCTGAAGTGTCTGATTTGAAGTCGCTGTCCCCTGGCACTGATGCTGAAAGTAATTCCATTGATGTGTTATTGTCCGTCGATCGTAAGTCCTTTATCGTTGAACAAGCACGAGATCCGTCACTTTCTCATTGTAAGGAGGTCGCTGTCACGAGAGAGGTAATTGAAACTAAATCAATTGGTTATTTCTTTGAAGACGGAGTTTTAATGCGCAAATGGACGCCGTCTGTGGCAGATGAGTCAGGGTGTGACATGATTTTTCAAATTGTAGTTCCTGAATGTTTTCGAGAACAGGTATTGTCTGTTGCTCATGATAAGGGTGCTGGTCACCTGGGTGTAGCTAAGACACGTTATCGCGTGATGCGTCATTTTTTTTGGCCTGGTATTAACTCGGATGTGTCGAAGTTCTGCCGATCTTGCCATACATGTCAGATGGTTGGAAAACCCAACCAGGTTATTTCTCTGGCGCCACTTAAACCAATTCCTGTTATAGGTGAGCCATTTGACCGTATTGTTTTAGATTGTGTAGGACCCCTACCGAAAACAAAATCTGGTTATACCTATTTGCTCACGCTGATGTGCGCTGCGACTCGCTTTCCTGAGGCTATACCAATTCGTTCGTTGAGAGCGAGAACGATTGTTAAAGCTCTTGTTGGATTTTTTTCAACATTTGGCCTTCCGAGAGTCGTTCAGACTGACCAAGGAACGAACTTTATGTCACGTGTGTTCAATCAGATTTTAACTCAGTTGCACATTAAGCATATTGTTTCAAGTCCATATCACCCGGAATCTCAAGGAAGTCTGGAGAGATTTCACCAGACTTTAAAGACCATGTTACGCACTTATTGTACTGAGTCAGAGAAGGAGTGGGATGAGGGTCTGCCATTGCTTTTGTTTGCGGTGAGAGAAACTGTCCAGGAGTCTCTCGGTTTTAGTCCCGCAGAGTTAGTTTTTGCGCACACGGTGCGTGGACCGCTTAAGCTTTTGAAAGAAAATTGGTTGTCTGAACAGCATTCTGTCGTTAACGTGTTGGACTATGTTAGTTCTTTTAGGGAACGTCTTCACAGAGCTTGTGAGCTTGCTCAGTCAGCTCTGTCGGATGCGCAGTCCAAAATGAAAGAACATTTTGATAAACGCGCAACCGCTCGTTCGTTTGAGAAGGGAGACAAAGTTTTGGTTTTGTTACCTCTTCTTGGCTCTGCGTTGCAGGCAAAGTTTTCAGGACCTTATGTGGTGGAGCGAAAACTCAGCGACACGGATTACATCATTCGCACTCCTGATCGACAGCGAAAAACTCGAGTGTGCCACATAAACATGATCAAGCGCTATGTTGTGCGAGGAGAGGAAAAAGAGTCAAAAAGCTCTATTATTCCTTCCGCTTCTATCTCGGTGGTGCCACTGTCCCGTACTGATGATGATGATGATGAGCTGTGTTTGCGAAGTATGCCCACATCCAGTGTTAGACTGAATAACTCTGCAGTCTTGTCTGATTTGAACTCACACTTGTTGCACTTAAGTGACGTTCAGAGTGCAGACGTTGTGAAATTAATTAATTCATTTTTGTGTTTATTTTCTGACGTTCCAACACAGACTACTGTTGTTAAACACGATATTGAGGTATATGATCATCCACCTATTAAACAGAATGCATATCGTGTGAACCCAGCTAAACGAAAGATCATTGAGTCTGAGGTGAAATATCTTGTGGAGAATGGTTTGGCTGTGTCCAGTTCGAGCGCTTGGAGTTCGCCCTGCTTGCTGGTTCCGAAGCCCGATGGAACGCATCGTTTTTGCACTGACTACCGTAAGGTAAATGCGATTACAAAGCCTGATTCGTTTCCTTTACCGTTGATGGAGGACTGTGTTGACAATGTGGGTTCGGCGCAGTTTGTGACAAAGTTAGATCTTCTGAAGGGTTACTGGCAAGTTCCCTTGACCGAACGTGCAGCCGAGATAGCCGCATTTGTCACTCCTGATAACTTCCTCAACTATACGGTCATGGCCTTCGGACTTCGTAACGCGCCAGCTACATTTCAACGGTTGATGAACTCCGTGCTAGCAGGGGTACAGAATTGTAAAGCATATTTGGATGATATTGTGGTTTATTCGTCGTCTTGGCAAGAGCATGTGGACACATTGACTACTGTCTTCACACGGTTGCGTGATGCCTCTCTCACCTTAAATCTGTCAAAGTGTGAGTTCGCAAAGGCCACTGTCACTTATTTAGGGAGACAGGTTGGTCAAGGACAAGTGCGTCCTGTTGCTCAAAAGGTGCAAGCAATTGTTGATTTTCCTGTGCCTCAGACCAGGCGTGAACTTCGCCGTTTTCTCGGCATGGCTGGTTATTATAGAGCATTTTGCCGAAACTTTTCCGATGTTGCTCTACCCTTAACTGACCTGCTTCGTTTGTCTCAAAAGTTTGTGTGGGATGCGGCATGCCAGCACGCTTTTAATGCTATTAAAACTTTGCTGTGTAGTGTGCCAGTGTTGGCCGCTCCGGATTATTCACGTCCTTTTAAAATTGACGTTGACGCCAGTGCTACGGGTGCAGGTGCAGTTCTTCTGCAAGATGATGCTGATGGAATTGAGCACCCTGTAGCATATTTTTCGAAAAAGTTTTTATCGCACCAAAAAAACTATAGCACAATTGAGAAAGAGGCATTAGCGTTGCTTTTGGCACTGCAACACTTTGAAGTGTACGTTGGATCAAATCCTAATCTTGTGCGGGTTTTTACCGATCACAATCCTCTGGTATTCTTGGCCCGTATGCGCAATGCAAACCAAAGAATTATGCGTTGGTCCTTATTTGTTCAAAATTTTAACTTGGAAATTTGTTATAAAAAGGGTAAGGAAAACGTATTAGCAGATGCATTGTCTCGTTCTTTTGAATTTGTATAAAAAAAATAAAAATCAACTGTGTTGATTTTTCTTTGTGTGTGGGGATGTTACGTTCCTCGCATCTGCGCGATTTGCTTTGTGTATGTGCATGTGTTTTTGTGTGTGCAGGTGGCCCATTGGTGTAGTGATGGATCACGTGATTGCTGAACTTGGAGCCAGCTGATAAAAGGGCGGTGTTTTTGAAACATGGCGAGCTCATTCTAAGCGTGTGCGTCGAGGCGTGTGGAGCTCCGGATTCCAGTGCTACAATGGACCGCTAAATGTTTTCTTTTGATTTGTTTAGTGTCCGCATTCTGTTACCGTATCTTGGAGCGTAGGGGTGACCTGCCCTTTATTTTTGAATCATTTTTTGCGATGTGTTTTTGGTAAGGGAGGAAGGGAAGTTATTTGTAATTTTATTTTCTTTATTTACAGGTTATTTATATGATTTATTTTCTTAGTGGCTTTGTTTGTTATTTTGGCCTTGGGTCATCCTGAAACCAATGCTCCATTTCTTCATATATATTTTTCTTATCTAATTCTTTTTCATTAATAAATGATTTAACTTTATCATTTAGTGTTTGGTGATTTGTAGTATCTGGAATCCCGTCACTTACATGTGTGCGCGTCTGACCCCTAGACATCGGGTCATAACAATGATTTATTTTCATATCAGGAAATAAATAATCCAGCTTGTCACAAGTCACAGAACATACAAACATGCAAAAATTGTTAGTTTAGCTTATGATCGCCCTTTTTTATGTTGTCTGACAAAATGTTTGAAATGTCGAAAACTGAAAAAACTTGTTGTGAACACATCAGAATGACATCCTCATCCTCAGCAGCGGGAGGATCACTCCTGCAGCCACTGTCCTCAAATCACATCCATCGCTCAGCACTGATCTCACAGCAGAAACAACAGCAGCAGCACAGCGTCTGACGCTCCGTCACTCAAAACCAGCGGTTCATTCACAGCACTCGTCCTCTGAGAGCCAAATCAGATAATGGGATCTTTGTATGAGGGTCCGGTTAGATAGAGGGCCGCCCCGGACAGTTTACTCTTTAACTGTGTGTGTGTATGTGTGCCTTACGGGTCAATATCTAATTAGGGCTTAAGTGCTGAGAGTAAT
Organism: Garra rufa; assembly: GCF_049309525.1. Lineage (NCBI taxonomy): Eukaryota > Metazoa > Chordata > Actinopteri > Cypriniformes > Cyprinidae > Garra > Garra rufa. Next base: position 2,507,627 of record NC_133363.1, on the reverse strand, counting down.
AGATCAGAAACAAACTAATCATAGCTGAGCATCTCTGTATGCAACAAGGTCAGGAGGGCAAACACAAATGCACAAACACGGCTGGCCAGGATTATATATTTATTATTAAAACACGGTGCATATTACTTTGTAAAACTTAGTCGAAAAACTGTAAGCACTTCCAATACCTGTGAGTCTTAATTGAATTCTGAATATAATTCTTTAAAGGTTTTTCAAAGAAGTCTCTTCTGCTCACTGAGGTTGCATTTATTTGTTTAAAAATACAGTAAATCAGAAAAATTGTGAAATATTATTAGAATTTTAAAAAGCATTTTTTTATGCAAATATCTTTTAAAATAGAATTTATTTCTGTGATCAAACCTGAATTTTCAGCATCATTACTCCAGTCTTCAGCGTCACATGATCCTTCAGAAATCATTCTAATATGCTGATTTGCCGCTTAATAAACATTTCTGATTATTATCAAGGTTAAAAACAGATGTGATGCCCAGTATTTTTTGTGGGAACTGTAATATATTTTAGTTTTCAGGATTAATAGATGAATAGAAGGTTCAAAAGCATAGGGTTTATTTTAAATATAAATATTTTGTATCACTGAGGTTGCATGTATTTGATTAAAAATACCGTAAAATCAGTAAAATTGTGAAATATTATTAGAATTTTTAAAAGCAGTGTTTTATGCGAATATCTTTTAAAATATAATTTATTTCTGTGATCAAACATGAATTTTCAGCATCATTAATCCAGTCTTCAGTGTCACATGATCCTTCAGAAATCATTCTAATATACTGATTTTAAGAAGTATTTCTGATTGTCAGTGTTGAAAACAGTTGTGCTGCCCAATAATTTTGTGGAAACTGTAACATATTTTAGTTTTCAGGATTTATAGATGAATAGAAAGTTCAAAAGCACAGTGTTTATTTAAAATACAAATATTTAGTATCACTGAGGTTGCATTTATTTGATTAAAAATACTGTAAAATCAGTAAAATTGTGAAATAGTATTAGAATTTTAAAAAGCAGTTTTTTATGCAAATATCTTTTAAAATAGAATTTATTTATTTGATCAAACCTGAATTTTTAGCATCATTACTCCAGTCTTCAGTGTCACATGATGCTTCAGAAATCATTCTAATATACTTATTTGCTGCTCAAGAAACATTTCTGATTATTATCAGTTGAAAACAGATGTGATGCCAAATATTTTTGTGGAAACTGTGACATATTTTATTTTTTTGGAATTCATAGATATAGAAAGTTTAAAAAGCACAGCGTTTATTAAAATCAAAATATTTTGTATCACTGAGGTTGCATTTATTTGATTAAAAATACCGTAAAATCAGTAAAATGGTGAAATATTATTAGGATTTTTAAAAGCTCTTTTTTTTTGCGAACATCTGTTACATTAGAATTTATTTCTGTGATCAAACCTGAATTTTCAGCATCATTACTCCAGTCTTCAGTGTCACATGATCCATCAGAAATCATTCTAATATACTGATTTGCTGCTCAATACACATTTCTGATTATGATCAGTTGAAAACAGTTGTGCTGCCCAATAATTTTGTGGAAACTGTAATATATTTTAGTTTTCAGGATTTATAGATGAATCGAAAGTATGCAAGGTTGCATTTATTTGATTAAAAATGCTGTAAAATCAGTAAAATTGTGAAATATTATTAGAATTTTAAAAAGCATTTTATTATGCGAACATCTGCTAAAAATGTATTACTTCGATCAAACCTGAATTTTCAGCATCATTACTCCAGCCTTTGGATCTTTCAGAAATAATTCTAATATGCTGATTTGCTTGCTCAAGAAACATTTCTGACTATTATCAGTTGAAAACAGATGTGATGCCCAATACTTTTTGTGGAAACTGTAATATATTTTAGTTTTCATAATATTATGTTTTTATTTAGTATTCAAATTTAGTTTTCAAATATAAATCATTTTGTAACATTAAATTTGAATGCATCCTTGCTGAATAAAATTATTAATTTGTTAAAAAAAACAAAAACAAAAAAAAAAAACCACACAGTATTGTTTGTGTTTGCATTATTATCTGCTCTCACATCAACTAGATGAACACTGACTAAGAGTATCGTGCCATGAAGTCGACAGCGGCATGACAGAAGCTCAGTTGTTTTCAAAACAATTCAGCGTTTCCAGTAACAAGCGGATTTTTCCAACAAGTAACTATGTGACAAAACACTAGATCAGTGTGTTCAGTCTCTGTATTGAGCTCTCAGAGCAACAGCTGAGCGAACCGAGGCTTCATTTGACTGTCTCTCTCTCTCATATATTTCACAGATTTTCTACACAGAAGTCTCTGTGCATTTCGCACCTGATTTTGCACAAAAAATAAACTTAGTTGCATCTTTGCAGCTGTTTCAAATGTGGCAAATCCAGTTGTTTATTATGAACTAGACAAAAAAACCTTCTAAAATATCAACTGTATGGGTCAAAATTATCTTTTTTATGCCAAAAAATAATTAAGATATTGAATAAAGATCATGTTCCATGAATATATTTAGTACATTTTCTTCTGTAAATATATAAAAAAGGAATTTTTTGATTTGTAATATGCATTGCATAGTAATATGCATTAATTTGAACAACTTTAAAGGCGAATTTCTCAATATTTAGGCTTTTTGCACCAGATTCCAGATTTTCAAACAGTTGAATCTCAGTCAAATATTGTCCTATTCTAACAAACCATGCATCAGTAGAAAGTGTATTTATCAGCTTTCAGATTATGTATAAATATTAACTAAAAAAACTGGTTCTAATAATAATACTATTTTTTTTTTACATTTATATAGCTCTTTTCTAGACACTCAGGATGAAATTATTTGATCAAAAATACAATAAAAACAGTAATACTGTGACAAATTATTACAATTAAAAATATCTGTAAAATCAGTAAAATTGTGAAATATTATTAGAATTTTAAAAAGCTGTTTTTTATGCGAATATCGGTTTAAGTCTAATTTATTTATTACTTTAAATACAGGGTTTATTTAAAATACAACTATTTTGTATCACTGAGGTTACATTTAATTGATTAAAAATACCGTAAAATCAGTAAAATTGTGAAATATTATTAGAATTTTAAATGAATTTTTATGTGAATATCTGCTAAAATAGAATTTATTACTTTGATCAAAAGTGTTTGATGAAACTTAGGATGAATTTATTTGATCAAAAATACAATAAAAACAGTAATACTGTGACAAATTACAATTTAAAATAGCTGTTTTCTATGTGAATATCTGTTAAAATGTAATTTATTTCTGTGATCAAAGCTGAATTTTCAGCATCATTACTCCAATTTTAGTGTCACATGATCCTTCAGAAATCATTCTCATATGCTGATTTGCTGCTCAAGAAACATTTCTGGTTATTATCATTGTTGCCCATTATTTTTTTGTGGAAACTGTGATATGTTTTAGTATTCAGGATGTTTTTGATGAAAACAAAGTTTAAAAGAATAGAATTTATTTGAAATATAATCATCTTTTGTAACATTATAAATGTCTTTAATTGGTCACTTTTGATCAGTGATAATCCTTGATAATTAAAAGTATTAATTTCATTCAAAAAATAATAAGAAATCCTTAAAAATTACTTAAACCAGCTTCTAAATATATGGGTGTATTTAAATTTCTAAGCAAGAATTATTGCAAATTTTAGAGCGATCAATAAAAATGTTTAAGACAGTTAGGGTATGTCAAAAAACTCCCGTCTTATCCCGCTGTTTTACCTTTTTTTTGTAAAGGGTTTTGCACATTCACTTTTCTAAACACTGCACCGATGTAGAATGATTTTGAAGTTGGAGGAGAAAATTTAGACATACCCTAACTGTCTTGAACTGGAATACACAGAGCTATACTGCCCTCCAAAGGCAAAGTGCAGTAACTACGCGAAAACTGAAACTGAGAAAAATGCCTTTAAAGTTTTTGACAGCTAGTCAAACACTCTCGCTTCTCTGAAAGACGACTAAATTAAACCAGGAGGCTTTGCCACGAGACAAAACAGTTGTCACATTGTCCATTTTAAGCCTTAACTCAATTTTGACCAAATGTGTAGTTACTGCGCTTTGCCTTTGGAGGGCAGTATAGACAAGATGAGCATTTCAGCTTAAAAAGTATATAAATTGTCAGGCTTTTTTTTAGAAAATGACAGATTGTTTCACTAGATAAGACCCTTATTCCTTGGCTGAGATCGTTTTGTGGTCTAGGGTCACAAATTTTAACCTAAATCCTGGATGTTGACACATTATCTGTCAGTGACCCAGGTTAGGTTATTCAGTCGTTCAGCTGTTTGCAAAACACAGTAGCTTCACCAGTAACAAGCTATTGTTTCCAATGAAACTTTACATCACTGTTTACATGTCATTAAGCTTGCATGATCTGTACTGTAGCACGGAAATGTGCAATTCATTCCAGTTTGTATTTTCATTCATATTTACTGTTGTAATGTGTATAAGGCTCACTGTAGTTATCACTCACAAAATGTGTCACTGATTTGAGTCTCTGTGTGATATAATTGGCCTATTGGTAAGCCCCTCCCCTCGAATGCAGCTCAGCCAATGGCAGCTGAGGATCAGTTGCACTGAGACTGGAATTTGGACATCTTTAGGTTTCAGCGCCATAGAGACTCATGCTTTTGTCATACACTAATTAATAAACACTTACTTAGATTTCTAGTCTTGTTTCCAGCCAAAATATCTAAAAATTCTTAAATCCAGAAGGATTTTCTTAAAAAAAAAAAAAAAAATAGTTAAAATTAAGTGAGTTTTTGCTTAGAACAAGCAAAATAATCACCCAATGTGGTAAGCAAAAACATCTTATTTCAAACAGAAAACAAGATTATTTTTGTTACCCCGTTGACAGATTATTTAGCTTGTTTCAAGCAAAAACACTCTAATTTTTTCTTTTTCTTCTGAAAGCAAACCCTTCTTGATTTTAGTATTTCTAGATATTTTGGCTGGAAACAAGACAAAAAAAAAAAAAAAAAAAAAAAAATTCTAAGTTCACTTCCAGAAGGAAAAAATACTGATAATTGACTCACCCCTTGTAATCAAAGATGTTTATGTCTCTTTTTTTCAGTTGTAAAGAAATAATGTTTTTAAGGACAACATTCAGGATTTATCTCCATATAGTGGACTTCAATGTGAGTTTTAATTTCCAAAATGCTGTTTAAATGCACTTTTAAAGTGCTCTAAACAATCCCAGCTAAGGAATAATGGTTTTATCTAGCGAAACAATCTGTCATTTTCTAAAAAAAAAAAAAAAAAAAAAAACGGACAATTTATACACATTTTAAGCATTTTCATTTGGTAGTGGGTCAACATATAACCATAAAAACAATAAGGAGCCATCTACTTGCTTCTGTGCATGTTTGTAAGTGAGCCGCATGCTTTAATAGCATTTTTTTTTTCTTCTGTGCTATGATGTTTGAGTAAAGTCTGTAATTGAGGAAAGCATGGTAAACTTAAAATAATTAAGTAAGAATTACTCATCAAACTCTATCTGTACACGTTAAATGTACTTGTTTCCTTTGCAAATTTTACTTAACTTAGTTAAGTAGATTTAACTTAATTCCATCCAATTTTACTTAAACAATATGCATGCTAAATAAAAATTAAGTAAATTTACTTTTTTTCTTCAGTGTAGTTTAGTATGTTTTATTGATACTTCATGTTCGTTCATTGTTAGTTAATGTCAAACGCACTAATGTTGAAGAATTCAAACTGAAAGTTAAGTTTGTTATCGGCAACTAAAATAAATATTTACATCTTTTTTTGATGAAAATACCCAGTCAGTTCAGTCAAAGTGCATTAAAACGAATGAATGAAAAACTGACTGAACGAAAGGATTTTTACATACAATTGCACTCGCGAACTCAAGGGCCGAACTGAACTCAAGAATTCAGGAGATTTGACTTAATTCCATCCAATTTTACTTAAAAAAATATGCATGCAAAATAAAAATTAAATAAATGTCCTTTTTTTATTCCGTGTAGTTTAGTATGTTTCATGCTCGTTCATTGTTAGTTAATGTCAAATGCACTAATGTTGAAGAATTCAAACTGAAAGTTAAGTTTGTTATCTGCAACTAAAATAAATATTTACATCTTTTTTGATGAAAATACCCGGTCAGTTCAGTCAAAGTGCATTAAAACGAATGAATGAAATACTGACAGAACGAAAGGATTTTTACATCCAAAGTGCACGCGCGAACATAAACGCCTGGAGAACTCAAGGGCCGAACCTTTCTGCTGCGCTGTCTGCTTTTACTATTTTATATTTCACTTGTGTAAATTGTGTATAGACTCTGTCACGCAGCACAACAGCTGTTTCATATTCTAATAAAGCTTTCAGTGTGAGTTAGTGCTCTAATTTGGTAAGTACACACTCGTAACGCGTTTAAAGGCCGCTGCGGCAAGCGCGTGTTAAGTGTGATGTTGTTAACTCCGCTGCTTTTACTCACTGAGCACTTCAGCAAACACAAACACACACACACACACACACACACACACACACACACACACACACACACACACACACACACACACACACACACACACACATATTAAAGTCAATTACAATAATTGCTTAATCAATTGTTGGAGGCGGCTCACGCGTCTGATGGAAAGGTGAAGGAGAGAGGCAGATGATTGACCCGGAGCTCATTTGCGCTGATGGAGCCGAAATAATTCGCAATGGTCCCTCCACGCTGAGAGCGGAGGAAAAAAGACGTGTTTATTACTAAAATCTGTCAGGCAGGTGCGACGCACTGACACCGGCACCGAGAGGCCCGCAGGCGGACGCCGAGACCAGAGGAAATTATGATCAAATGCGAGACACACTCAAATCACATGAGTTCGTGAGCTCTGATTGGCTCTCGGGTCGCCGTGGGAAACGCTGCACGTCCTGTCACTCTGTCAGCTGTGACGTAAAGCAGAGAAGCGAGAAATCACTTCAGACTGTTTGTAGTTATTAGTTTCACAGCGTTCTGACATTAATAAGGCCTCGTTCACACACTCGGCGCTCAGGATCGACACCCGTGTTACTAACAGCTACGACAATCATCTGCTCTTCTGACTGATCGCAGGAACAGAATGAATATATTCTGATATAGTCAGGACTCCTCTACGCTGTAAAAAGTGATGTTGACTGTTGAAGTTTAAAGTAGTTTTAAAAGGTTAAGGTGCCATAGAATGCATTGATACTACATACATATCTACATAAAAGGTATATGGCATAGGAAAGGGCGAAAATTCTCCAGAAACGGTTTTACTGGTCCATTTACAACCCTAGGATTTGTCCCTAGAATGAAAAAATGTTGTTACCTTATTTGGAAGGTCCGTGAATATTAATGAGGGGCTCTGCTCTGATTGGCTGTTTCACAGAGTGGATCATTTCAGTAGCTCGCACATGGAGGAAAATATATATTTAACCCTCTGGTGCTCTTCGGTCACTTTAGACCGAAAATTTTACTGTTTTGAATTTTTGACTTTTAACCATTTGGAATGTCAACACAAAAAAAAAAAAAAAAAAAAAATTTAGGGCATGATTCAAGCAGGCTAAGTGGTCGTAAAAAAAATAGTCACACTGGTGCTCTTCGGTCTAAAATGACCGACCATAGGAAATGAATGGGAAATCGACAAAAATACAAATATTTAGAGATTTTTTCTTTCTCACACATCCACACACACGCACAAATGAACTATAACACAGCAAATTGAGAATATGTAAAATAAATAAATAAATAAATAAATATATATATATAAATTACATATCCAGAGTGCAAAAGACACACACTCTCTTGGATATACAAAAAATTAACACTTCAAATCATATTTATAACAAAAGACTATCCCAAACTGGATAAGAAATAGTCTTTGAGATTGTTTAAATGTATGTTCAACTATTCCACCTAATAAAAATGCTGAATCAATTGTCTAAAAACAACTAGACAATTCACAAGCTGCTCTGTAGAGAACTATACAGGCATCAAGTTACACCTGCCATTACAGATGTTTTTCTCGTTTTTTACAACCAGATCTGCCTTCAAAAATTAGTGTTGAATGGCTGAGTCTCTATTTTAACCTGGAATACTGCATTAATTAAAAAATAATAATAAAAATAAAAATATTATTCTCAATGGCAAAAAACAAGGATATTAATTACAGCATAAATATTAATTATTACCACAAAACCCTCTCAAAATGCAAAATGCAAAATAAAAAATATTATTAAACAAAAATGAATTCGAATGGTTTTACTGAAAAAAATTACAAGATGCGTTACAGGTGTCCGGTCACTTCTGACCGCGAAGAGCACAAGTGCGACTCCGAAACGAAGAGCACCAGAGTCACGGAGCTTAAGCCGCTATTAATATGCGGGTCATTGTAACTGCCAATTAGACTGCACGATCATTTTACTTTCACTTTTGTGATCGCACATGCTCTGTGTAACTTTATACTACAGCGGCAGTACTCACCACATGTTTTACAAGTGTAGATGCTTGTCAGTGATGCTCAGGATCTGTAAATCATTTGCCATCGCCCACACAGTCATCTCTCCTTACTCTGTTTATGTGATAAGTGAAGTCTTATGTACTGCAATGTAACAGACTACTGCTAGCAGTAAGCTAACTGTGTCCCTTCAGTGGCTCGCCTTGTTTTTATTAGAACTCCTTATTTGTTTTCCTTGCATTTCTGAGTAAGTTACAGACACCAACCCATCCCTGCACTTAACATCTCCTGCACAACCTGGAACATAACATTTATTCCTGTGATCTGCCATTTTCACTATTGTCCTCACTTTGTTTTTGTTTTTTTCTTCTTCACAGTAGCTTATCTGCAGAACTTCTGATGATTGGGCGATGCAAATGTTGGGGGCGTGGCTATTAATGATCGCGACTATAACGTCATAGTCTGTGTTATGTTAGAATTAGCCTATTTTTCAGTGGTCTTTTGCAAACACCAGAATTATATAAGAAGGAGGAAACAATGGTGTTTGAGACTCATGGTATGTTATGTCCATGTACTGAACTGTTATTCAACTATGCCAAGGTAAACACAGTTTTCTATTCCATGGCACCTTTAACATTCGCACATTTTGAAGTCTTGCACAATACAGTCTGCCAGAGTCTAGCATGATTAGCAAGTTACTAGCATGTTGTTAACATTTTTAACAAATTACTAGCATGTTTCTAGCATGATTAACATGTTACTAGCAGGTTGTTAGCATGATTCTAGCATGAATTGGCATGTTACTAGCATGTTGTTAGCATGACTAACAAATTACTAGCATGTTTCTAGCATGATTAACATGTTACTAGCATGTTGTTAGCATGATTCTAGCATGAATTGGCATGTTACTAGCATGTTGTTAGCATGACTAACAAATTACTAGCATTTTTCTAGCATGATTAACATTTTACTAACATTTTGTTAGCATGATTCTAGCATGATTAGCAAGTTACTAGCATGTTTCTGGCATGAATAGTATGTTACTAGCATGTTGTTAGCATGATTAACAAATTGCTAGTATGTTTCTAACATGATTAACATGAAACTAACATGTTAGCATGGTTAGGAAATTACTAGCATTATTAACATGTGGTCAATGGCCGGTGAATGGGAGTACTAGGGGCATAACTTTGAGCGCATCAAAATCGATATTTTTACAACAATAAGAAGACTCGACACACCATCGAATGCGAATGAATGGACTCCATAAGACGAAATATTAGGCTTATATGAGGCTCTTTTTACAACTAGGTTAATATTGTTTTTCACTTGCGACAGAACAACGAATTAGCCATGCATTTATATGGAAATATGCTTTAGGAGCTATCCATCTTTACTCTCCTCGCATTCGGAGATCGACACGTCTTGACTGGCAAGACGGCCGCGAGCGGAAACTCAAACAGTGAAAGTGAGTTGTTCAAAAACTTTCTTTTTAGTAAACTCTGTGTACACAAACAATGTTCTCAATGCTGGAGTTCATGTGTAGAGACCCATGCAGGCGATACTTCTAGCAACGTTTCATGGTGTGTCGAGCCTTCTTAGTGTTGTAAAAAATATAGATTTTGATGCGCTCAAAGTTATGCCCCTAGAACTCCCATTCACCGGCCATTGACCACAAAACGAAATCACGGTCTATCTCAAAAACGGCTCGTTTGTCGTAATTATGCTTTTAGATATAAGCTTGTCTCATTTACAGTAAAAAAAAAAAAACAGCCCAGGTTGCATTTTGGCAATAGTTATCCTTTAAGCTTCAAGTCCTAAACAAGTCACTATAGTGCTGTTTGCCCAAATAAATTAGTGTCTCTGTATTAATTACTACAGTACATTTAAAGTCAATAATAGACAGTAGATATGATTATAAAAGATAGGCTATAATAATTAGTGGTGTTTCATTGAGGAATTAATCATTGTTTGTGATCAAATAGCCTAATTGAATTGATTTATTTTAAGTCCACTGTTTCATTTGTTAACGATTCAGTGATTTTAATGAATCAGTTGAGTCAAATATTTAATAACTTGTTAATAGGTAATATAGACATTCATTTATTGTGAATTCATCTATTTCTTTAAAGACATGAAAGTGAGTGGCTGGTGAACAGGAAGAATAGAGTGAACTTTCTATACATAGGCTATTTCACGTGAAAAAATATAAACATTTTTGAAAGCCCAATTATTAGGCTACTGCTGTTTCACTATACATCGTGTTTCTTCTTCTAATTATTGTAAGTGGTTTATAGTGATTATGTTTAATTTAAACGTCAAAGGGGCTGTTCACATGTCGCATCTTTTGCGCGCTCAAGTTTGTTATTTCAAATGTAGACGCACGGTATGCACGCTCATAATGGAAGCGAAGAGGTCACGACGCGCCCGTTTTTTTTTCCAGGCGCGTCCGCGCCGCATAGAGATAAAAACATCTCACCGCAGGTCTTGTGACAAGAACCAACCAAACAGCTTCATCCTTTTCCTTAATAACATTGAAAGTACTGCCAAATTGGAGAAACAGCTTATAATAGCTGTACAGGAATAACCATTTTTAAATAAATTTAATAGCAGAGCTACTGCAAGCAATTTTAATGCTGGAAATCCATTTATCCTTTGCTGAAACTTCCGTCTCTTCATGGAGAGCGGGTCATGGTTGCTTAACAACGGCAGACGCCAGGGGAGTGCAAGAGAAAGTGGCGCGCCTAGTGTTTTTCACACGTTTTTAGGCTCGACATGTGAACGGCCCCTAAAACATTAAATATCTTGAACATTATGTGGATGAAAACATTACAAGCGCTCACTTAGAGAGTCCCTCTCTGGCTCAGTGCCAAAAGCTGCGCTAATCAGTGCGCTTCAGCCTATATTGATCAGAACTCTCCAAAGTTTTTCTTTAGAAGACTTGCCGAGTCACAGGGTTCAAGTCCAAGTCAAGTCTCGAGTCATTGCTGTCAAAGTCTAAGTCGAGTCGCAAGTCTTCTTTGATTATGTCAAGTCAAGTCACAAGTCATCAAATTTGTGACTCGAGTCCACAACTCTGATTACTTGTATGTTTCTAACCTTGATTAACATGTTACTAACATGTTGTTAGCAAATTACTAGCATGTTTCTAGCATGATTAACATGTTACTAGCATGATTCACAGTACATTCAGACAATTGTTTTGTACTACAAGATATTTAGAAATGTTAAAACTGTTAAAGTAATTAATTATTATTTATTAACTCATTAAATATGCACCAATTCGCATATATTTCCAGAACACTGAAATCAAATCAAATTTATGTTTTTTTTATTTTCGTGTATTCTTTTACATCCCAGAAAAGAAATGAACTCATTCAGGTTTGGAATAACTAGAGGGTGTCATGATTATGGACTTTGTGTTCCGTGTTTTTCTTCTGTCTGAGTTCTGTGTTTCCTTATTTGGTTTTTCCTGTTCCTCTCCTCATTATGTCATTATTAGTTAATCTCTTACACCTGTCTGAGTTAATTTACCACCCTTTAAGAGTTGTTTCCTTTCCATGCTTTAGGGTCAGTTCTGGGGCCTCATTTATAAAGACTTGCGTAAAAACCATCCTTGATTTTATCTAAGAACTTTTCTGATTTGATCGTAAGAGCGATTCAGAGAAACGAACGTACCACGAAATCCATGCGTACGCCAGTCATTCGGTTATAAATCACAAATGATTGTGGAATTGTGTGCAGCTGAATGTTCCGCCGTCGAAATGCCCCTGCTTAATTAATTAACATATAAAATGCTCATTCCTAAAGCAAAAACTCTGTGACAATGGCAAGTAAAAAGGAGCGCAAGAAATCAAATTATAGTGAGGCTGAACTATCTGCAATACCAGGCATTACCACAAGGAAACGGTCGTACGCCAAACTGGAATCTGACGTGGAGATAAGTACTTTTCCACATCAAAGACGGTTTTTATAAATCTGTACTTTGACGTGGATTTGATCGTACGAACACTCTAAGATCAAATCAGTGCGTAAGAAAGTTTTGTAAATGAGGCCCCTGGTCTCTGTGTACATGTGTTCCAGCCCTTTGTCTGTGGATTTATTAAAGATTTTAATTTTAAATTTAAATTATTTAGGTGTACTGTCTCTTTAAGGCTGATTGCATAATTGTAATTCGTAGGTAAACAATCCCTCTGTCCTGACTTCTTGCTCTCCTTCAAAATTACTGTTGTATCCCAGGGACAGATTTCAGTAACGTACACACAGTATAATCTGATTTAATCAAAGGCAATCTTTTCCCGTCTCCGTGATGTCATGATGAATTTCAGAAAGCCGAGCGTGACTGTAAAGCAGGACCATCAACCACCGGCGACGTCTCCCAGCACACTGATTAAATATTAATGTCAGTGCACTCCAAGGAGAATCATTCGCTCATAATTTTTACTCTAGATCGCATCTTAGTGCCGCTGCTGGGATGCTCGTTTCTCCGGCATTGCTAATTTCTAGACCGCTCTCAAAGAAAAGTCTCTAAATCAGAGGGGTTTGTCCTTGCTTGAGGGGGTTCAATATGAAAAACTAGCAATTGTTGGTGTGTTTTTTTATTCTGTGACATGTTTATCGATTTATTGGGCTTATAAACTCGGTTCAGCTGATTTGAAATAGCAGGGGTCACGTTTTAGAAAAAAAAAAAAGAAACTGGGTTTCACTGACAAACACACTGCGGTGTGCGAAGGGAAACACTGCGTATAAGAAGACCACTATGTATGATAATTTGGTTTACCCCGGTGGGAATGACATGCAGAAATGTTGAATGTATTTTCATTAATTTCATTCTTCTGAGAGTCCAAATAGCTTCTGTTTTTGGTGCGTGTATAGTCACAAGCTGATTTGCATGAGATGTTGAGAATAATGCACTAATGGTTGCAGGTTATGAAGTACAGGTTTATTGACGGATGATCATGTTTGGCCGTCTGCCATCTGACTGACAGCACGTCTGGCCGACTTTCCTTTCTGCTTGACTGACGCTATTCTGTAACTTTCCACTTGACAGGCTGCATGTACCTGGATCAAATTTGTAATCTTTACAGCGATCTGGCCTTTAGCAGTCCACAACCCAAAGCACACGGTAACGAGTCAATACTGCAGGAGGAACAGAGTGCAGGACTGCAGAGTTTAGGATTAAATGATACATATAAAACAGGCCCACCGAATGCTGGAAAAGAGAGAGGATTTTCCCATTCATCTGCTTCATAGGCCTCGAACTGGAGAGATCAATCAATACAAACACAGCATTTGATTCGAACCAAACAAAAGGTTTATGAAAATAAAAACAAGAACAGGATAAAGGTTACTCGACTGTGCACTTCTGAACTACAAATCCCAGGAATCTTTGCAAATAAAGCAAAATCAGAAATGACGGTACAATATAAAAGCACTGACATGTTTATTGATTGTAAGTGCTTTAAATAGTATATTAATATTCAAATACGTGACCCTGAAGCACAAAACCAGTCATACTGGTCCTTTTTCTGAAAGCTGAATAAATAAGATTTTCATTGATGCATGGTTTGTTAGGATATGACAATATTTGGCCGAGATACAACTATTTGGAAATCTGCAATCCGAGGTTGCAAAAAAATCTAAATATTGAGAATTGCTTCATTTGAAAGTTGTCCAAATGAAGCAACATTTGCATAGCCCAATCATTATTAACATGACATGGTAAGCTTAATGCTAGCGCTAGCCTGTTACATTGCAGTACATTCGATTTTAATTACCACATAAAAGGAGAGATGACTGCACTGATGATGGTGAATGATTTACAGATCCTAAGCATCACTAACAAGGATCTAAACTTGTGTGGTAAGTACTTGTATCGCTGCAGTATAATGTTACACAGAGCACATGTGATAACGTCTAGGTTACGAAGGTAACCCTCGTTCCCCGAAGGAGGGAACGGAGACGTTACATTGGGATCTCGCTTGAGAGACCGATCACCTCTGAGCCTTATTAAAAAGGCCAATTGAAAATTGGCGAGTGGACGTGCGCGCCGGCCACGCCCCCGTACATACGGGTATATAAGATGGCTGCGCGCACCACTCAGTCAGGCTTTTGCTGAAGAGCCGGGAGAGCCCAGCGTCAGCGCGACGCCAGGGGCGTGGCAGGGGAATGTAACGTCTCCGTTCCCTCCTTCGGGGAACGAGGGTTACCTTCGTAACCTAGACGTTACCCCTTCAGTCGAATCACTTCGACGTTACATTGGGAACTAGACCCATGGAAAAGGCCACGACTCTGACGCCGCGTTACGCACAACGCCACGTGCCGGCAGGTCTTCCCAGACGTGTCCGCAGGCGGTCATTGAACGTAACCTTCCCAACGCCCCGAGGCCCCCTTTTTATAAGGGGGCCTGCAGGGATGCCAGATGTACTGAAGCATGGGTTGGGGGGGGGGCGGAGCACATGCAATTTGTGCATGTGGAAATGAGAATAATTCAATATATCCATAAGATTTCTTAGGGATACACGAGGGAAACAGCGGTCTCCTCCGCTGGAAAATATTGAAAAGTATAGCCACAACCTGCGGGGCGAAGGAGACCCAGGCAGGATCACAGCCAAGGACTACTCCGCATCTAGCCCTGACTGCGGGGCATGGAGGACCCAGGTTCGCCGGAGGGAACATTCTGGGAGATAGCGCACGGATCCACGTGGGAATGGCGCAGCAAGCCGACACCAGCCGTCCCCCCGCTCGCCTGAAGTCTTATGTTAAGACACGGGAGGAACGGCCTCTGCGCAGAGGTTGAAGAACCTAGCGAAGGTATTAGGTGTCGCCCAGCCCGCAGCTCTATAGATATCTGCTAGTGAGGCGCCATGAGCCAACGCATAGGATGAAGCAGCACTCTTAATGGAGTGGGCATGAACACCTAAGGGGCATGGCTCTCCCAGATATAGATAAGAGAGGGAGAGGCATCTACCACCCAATGAGCCACCTCAGTTTGGGGACAGCATTCCCTTTCTGCTGAACCCCAAGCAGATAAGCTGCTAGGTGCGTCTGAAGTGCCGAGCGAATTCATTTTCACATAGACACAACATCGCAAGGCTGGGTCTGCCTCCTCCAGGGCAGAGCTTGCAGGTTCACCACCTGACCGCGGAAAAGCGTGGTGGGGAACCTTGGGCACAATAGCCGGGCCGGGGTCTCAGGTAGTAACGTGAGAGTCGCCGGGCCCGAACTTCTTGACACACTTGCTGGCAAGGAAAGCTTGTAGGTCTCCAACCCTCTTAATAGGAGCCGGGGCAGTCAGGAGCGCTGTCTTAATGACAGGACTCGACTGAGGCCCACTGAGCACCTCTGGGGAACCTTTGCTCGTTCAATGGGAGCCAGGGCAGTCAGGAGCGTTTTTCTCGCTCGACTGAGGCCCGAGGCTCCAAGGGAGCGCCCCGCGGCCTGAGAAGGCGACGGGGAAGCTTCCCTACAGAGAAGTTTGTAGGTCTTCTTACCCTCTTGATGGAGGCCAGGGCAATCAGGAGCGCTGTCTAAATGACAGGAATTCTAGCTCGACTGAGGCCAGGGGCTCAAATGAAGCGCCCCGCGGGCCCGAAGGGCGACGGGGGGGTCCCAAGAGGGTATGAGGCGCGGTCTGGCACCTCTGAGGGACCTCACGACCAGTGGGTGCTTACCTATTTTGCTTCATCTACTGCATGTGATATGCGGCTAAGCGGCGGCATATATTCCGAGAGTCGAGGGGACAGCCTGCGCTCCAACTCTCCTGCAGGAAAGGAAGCACTACTGCAATCGTGTATCTCTGTGCCTCTCAGCGAGAGGAATGCCAGCGATAGACCTCATCTCAGTGCGTGAGCCAGCCTTTGCCAAGGGAGCCCAGTACCGAGTGATAGTTTGTATCACGGCCTGTGGAAGGCCGGAGAGATCTATGGTGTCAAGCCGTGCCCTTACAGGGAGGGACTGCCGCGAGGGGAAGGTTACTAAGACCTAAGTCCGGGTGGGCCGTCCTTGCAGCGCAACCTCCAGACTTACTCCTTGTCCTCCCTGGACTCGCACAGAGTCTGCGCAAGGAGGCTCACTGGGGAAGGGCGTACTTGGGCCCCGGAGGTCAGCTATGTGCCAGAGTTACTCTGGCAATGGGAGGAATCGGGAGGGCGAGCGGATGTGGCTGGGCCTGCCGATATAACTCCAACTAGCTGCGTCACGGGGTGGAGTCGCCATTCTGCAGGTGGGTGGACTGCCGTGGGAACCGGGGGGCTGCACGGTTGAGTTTCCCTGCTTTAAATGAATGGCAAGTAGCAAAATCTGCCACGTTGGACTCCATGGGAGCAGATGGGAGGAGCTGTAAGCCTCTGTTGTACATGGCAACCCAACCCGTGGTAAGCCACGGGCTGACTTGTCGGCAATACTGCGGGAAAACGCCAGTCCGGAGAGAGCCGAGATGCCATGCCCATCATAGGACTCGATCGTGCTGCAGCGGTCTCACATGAAACAGCTTAGCGGCAAGCGGCTAGAGCTGACATGTGCCCCAGGAGCCTCTGATTTGAGGGGACCGCTGAATAGTTCCTGATTAGCTCAGAGACTACAGCACCAACTGCGCGCTCTTGGTAGCAAGGCGGGCCGTCTTGTGGACCGAGTCGGGCTCCCGACCGAGGAAAGGGATTCCCTCGGTTGGCCTGAAGGACCAGATGGCGGGGGTGCCGAGGCACCAGGTCCCTGTATTCGCACAACGGAACTCACGAGTGGGCTGGTAAGCACCAGTCGAAGAGACGGTTGAAGACGCGAGTACCTGTCTGCCGAAGAGGGGACAGGGGAGCTCCTATGGCCTAAAGAAGGCAGGAAGGAGAGGGACTAGCCAAGTGGAAGCACCTCGCGCTGAGCGCTCGACCCCCGGGGCAGACCGCCGGAGGGGTGTGCACCGGGGAAAGATCGAGACGCGACAGCGGGTGCCCTTCAGGCAGATGGCTGCAACCCAGCCCTGGAGACGGAAACATACTTGTATGTGCGTCGTCGTGAGCATGTGTGCCGACAGCCTAAGAAGGGATCGGAACAGAGCTCCATCCAGGGCGGATGTTAACCCACCACTCTAACTGGACACGTGAAGTCAGGACTCTTATCAAACCCCGACCTCGTCCCGGCCGGAGAGACAGGCTGGATCGCGTCCTTCGCCAGTAGGAACGCGACCTCCGCAGGCAGAACAGAGGCACGCCTGTTTCCGAATAAAGAATGTAAGGGGTACCTGTGAGTCTGGGCGGACGCCTGGAGCCGGGCCGTACCGTCCGTATCAACCAGTGTAGTGGTATCAAGGGAACGTTGACCGGCGTGACCGTGGTGGGGCAGCCTGGGGAAAGACAGGGAAGGAGACAAAACCCAGAAGGATAAACGTCCTGGAGAAGTGTCTAACTGCGCTAAGCAGTGCTTACCTACTTCCCTGGTTCCCGCGCTGGCGACATCCGGTCCCGAGTCTGGTTCCGAGGAGTGGAAGTGCTGCTCAGGAAGGAAACTCGGGGCCGGGGCCCCAGAGGTGAGAAAGCTGGGTCTTTCTGTGATTTCAAATGACCGGCTAAGTCCCGCTTCCAGCGGGAGTGCCGACAGAGTAGCTCTCTCCACCTCCGGGGGTGCTCGCATCAGGGACGCTTCGAAGCTCGCCTGCGAGGGTCTTCCGTCGCAGGACCCTGAGAGGCGAGCGGCGTCCCTCTCCCACGGGCGGCTCGACGTCGGCTGCGAGCCTGGATCGTGTGGCTCAGCAGGGGACGGAGCTGCGGGGGGACGCCCTCGGCGACGGGCAGGCGGAGGCGGGGGCCCAGGCGGCGGAATGGTAA
Organism: Garra rufa; assembly: GCF_049309525.1. NCBI lineage: Eukaryota > Metazoa > Chordata > Actinopteri > Cypriniformes > Cyprinidae > Garra > Garra rufa. Next base: position 2,489,322 of record NC_133363.1, on the reverse strand, counting down.
CTTCGCGGCGGGGCAGGATATGTTGGACGGCCTCCGTCTGCCTCTGGACCGTTGGAGCGCCAGAGGAGACGCCCAGCCCGAACGACGGGGAGGCGTACTGCTCTGGCAACTCGACGGGGTATGCTGATGGGCGGAGGATCGCAGGCTTTTGGGGGCCGGCGATACGTTCGACGCCGCTGAGCAAAAACCCTTCACGGTGTCGCCGAATAGGCCGCTCTGGGGAATGGGAGAGTCGAGAAAGCGAACTTTGTCGGCCTCTGCCATCCGGGCCAGAGTCAGCCATAGGTGGCGTTCCTGGACCACGCAGGTGGACATCACCTGACCAAGGGGACACGCCGCGACCTAGTGGCCCGAAGGGCGAAGTCAGTGGCGGCGCGGAGTTCTTCAAGTACCCCCTGGTCAGGACCACTCTCGTGCAGGCCTTAAGGTGCCTGCACCTGGCACTTTTGCAGTGTTGCAATGGCCTGCAGGGCGGGGCAGCGTGTCGGGGGGCGCAGAAAAGGCCCAGCCGATGAGGGCGGAAGAAATTTCACATGCCCTAAAAGGGAGACGCGGAGGGCCCCACCAGGCGGCCGCGCCCGCGGGCAAAGGTGCACCGCGATGGCGCGCCCGACCTGGGGGACCGCCACGTACCCCTTGGCTGCCCCGCCATGGAGAGTGGCGAGGGGAGAGGAGCTGGAGTGCGCTTCAAATTAATAGGGCGCCATCGATTTTGTCAGCTCCTCATGCACATCCGGTCAGAACGGGACCGGGGGGGAGCGCGGCGCTGCCGCCGGTGCCCCCCCCAGGAACCAGTCGTCCAGCCTAGAAGGATCGGCCGGAGGCCCCTGAGGAACCCTCAAACCGATCCCCCCCGGCTGCCCGGAAAAGCATAGCCGACAGTTCGACATCAACCTCCGGGGGGGGCAGCGACCACGGGTGGGCGCCGCGCCGCGGGAAGAGATGTGTCACCGTCTGACTCTCCCTCTGATGCTGTGACAGACATCTCATCCTCTGCAGGAGCACCGAAGGAGACGCTCAGCCCGCCAGGCGGGGAAGCGTCTGCTGCGGAAACTCAACGGGACCGCGCTGAGATAGAGAGGTCCGCAGGGCTTTTGAGCCGGCGGAACGCTGTCTATCGTAAATTGAATGTCCCCCCCCCGCGCCCCACCGCGGTGGCCGAAGAGCATAGGCGGCTCAACGGCTGACCACGGGAGGGAGGCGGGGGGAGCCAGCTCGCGAACGAGCGGCAGGACTTCAGCGTGGTCATGGTCATGCTTTCACCGCATGGACCATTCATGAGCACCACCCCAGCGTGCTCAAAGCCTAAACACGTGAGGCAGCGCTCATGTCCGTTCGCTGAGGAGAGGAAACTACCACATCCAGAAACGCACGGCCGAAAAGACATCCTGAAAAGGACGTCTAAAACGGCCGCTAGAAATTGCTCTTTTGTGATCCCGGTTTGCCCAGGGAGGGGCCGCGGGGCAATGCACTCGCCGGGGCTGCTCGCTGGAATGCAAAAAGGCTTTATATGGCCGTGAAAACGGCCGCCCGCGGGACCGCGCTGACGGCTGCCAAACAATGCTCTTTCTGTGAAACACTCTTTTAGTTATGGCAGCGCAGCAGCAGGAGGGAGCATGAACTCTGAAGAACTCTTCTCGGCTGTTTAGAGGCTCGACACATCGGCTCTGAAAGCAAAAGTCTGACTGAGTGGTGCGCGCAGCCATCTTATATACCCGTATGTACGGGGGCGTGGCCGGCGCGCACGTCCACTCGCCAATTTTCAATTGGC
>NC_133363.1:2453482-2487051 GCF_049309525.1 Garra rufa | reverse complement strand
TAATCTAGATTAAAATGGCTAATTTGAATTCTTCTGAAAGCATTCAGAATATGTGTGCTACCCAAATAATGACTAAAAGTAAGTCTTTGAGAACGGGTTTCTCAAGCCAGGTGGCGCATTAGACCAGGCGCTCATCTCCTGTTTCCAAAATGCATTACAAACTGCTTGACAATTGCATTTAAAACACAATTAACTATACAAACTTGTGTAACCAAGTACTTCTGCGCAAAAGGCTGTACGACGTGCGCGTTCCAGTAAAATATACAGGCGCGCGGGTATGGATAGCCTATCTGCGTGCATCTTACAAAAAACTGCGTTGCTTTTAGAAGCGTCAATTCAGTTGTTGCATATAGTATAATGTCTTTATTTCGGGATTATCAAAGTAAATTATAACTCAAACTTGAGATTTTACTGGGGCACAGCAGATTTTCACTGAGGCACGTGCCCCAGTAAAAAGGGTCTAGCAACGCACACACCTGCCCTGAAGCGGCTTCATAACTGCATCCATGTCTGCGCGTCTCATTTGATGTGGTAATTTCACAGAAGTTGAAGACTCGTTCTCGCCCCCTACATTGCAATTCAACTAGATATCCGTCATCCGCGCTAAAATATCAAAGTGAAAGTCATCATATCTTGCGTAGTTTAGACCCAGCTCCCAACCCAACTTTGAGAATAGATTAACGGCGATATTTTTTTTATCGCGCGATATGAGTCTCACGTTAACGCAGCACGTTAACGCCGATAACGGCCCACCACTAATATATATATATATATAGGGAGTAAGAGAATATATGGTATTTGAGAAATGTTGTATTTGCTGCCTGTCTGAACAAAGCCTGCGTAAGCGAAGAGCAATATGTTAATATTCTCTGTTCACTTTGTGTCTCAGGTCAGTCGATTCCTCTTCGCAGTTTGCTGAGAACCAACGAGACGTTTTCTGAATATCTGACGAACAGCCTTTCGGTGCCAAACACGACCGCCGCGAGCCTGATGAGGTCCAGAGTTCATCTCGGACAGGTACGTCATCCTCAGAGACACACGGAGAGCCAAAAAGATAAAGGACTGGATGTTTTAGTGCGGACTGGAGGAGATCCAACATCCCTTAATGAAAAACCAGCCCAGAGGCCAGACGCTCACTCACTTCAACAAAACCCCTGTTTTACCTCCGCAATAAAGACTCATTCACACAGACAAATGGCAAACACACGTCATCTCAACCTCAAACACAACATCAGAAGCTAGCTACTTAAATATCTATGCGACCATTTCTGTCACAAACGAATGAAGTTTAAACATGGATGATCAGGTTTCAACTGTGAAATCTATATATTTGTTTATTCATTAAAAGTTTGACAAATATTTAATATTTATAATTGTATTTTTTTCCTAAATTCGGTTTTGTTTTTTCTAAAATCTGATTTTTGTAAACTTTTTTCTGAATTCTGTATTAAATTTGAATTTTCAAAAAGCCTTGCAAAAAGCAATCAAATTCGTAGCACTTTAACAATTTAATAACTAATATTATATTTTCTGAAATAGTAAGGTCCTATGAATTTTTTTTTTTTTTTTTCTGTGCTGTGTTTCTGTTCTGTGCTTTTATATATATGAATTAAAAAAAAGAACAATATTTGATAGGACCTTATTATTTCAGAAAATTTAATAATAATTATATATATAAATATAAAAAAATAAGGTATACAAATTCAAATGAAAATAAATTAAAAAATAACGATAATGATAAAGAATGAAACAAAAACAAAATAGTAATTAAAAAAAGTTCAACTTAATGTTATATTGCTGTTTAATAATTTTTTTCTAAAATATTTTTGTCTAAGCAGCAAAAAACTAAATCAATTTTAAATAATTAAAATTACATGAAATAAATAAAGAAATAAATACTGCTGTTAGGTTATTATATATTGCTGTTTAGTTACTTGTTGTAGTCTAAACAGAACAAAAGCAAAATAAACACAATACAAATATAATATAAATAATTTTATAAATTGTAAAAAAAAAATACAATAATAAATAGAAACATGCCAATAATATATATATATATATATATATATATAAGTAATTAATAAAAACAATAAATACAAAACAAAAAAGATAGTATTATTTGAAGATAGTATTATATGAATTTATAAATTATGATTGCTTAAAAACAGGCCAAATTTATGAAATTACATATTTATTTAAAACAAAACAACATAAATATTGCAAATAATATTTAACACAAATGTATTGTCAAGAACTGTGGTTATCAAAAGAAAGCATACAATATGAACTATTTATTTAATTTATCTTTTAAATTGTAATCAAATGAAAATATAACATATTAAACTGAACTTTATTCTATTTATTCTATTTCATTTTTAGAGCCCAGTTAAATCAGTTTTATTTTTTTTCCCAAAATTTTTTCTGTTTTAATTTTCCTGTTTTGATTGAATTGATATTTATTTATTTATTAAGGGCCTGGGGGTTATTTATTTATTTATTTATTTTTCTCAAAAACGTTGTCTGTTTTATTTAATTAATTAAATATGTAATTAATCAAATGAAAATGTAACATAATTAAACTTAACTTTTATTCTACTTAATTTTCAGGGCCCAATTAAGTCAGTTTATTTTTTTTCCTAATTTATTTTATTTTTCCCAAAATCTGTTTCATTTTCCTGTTTTGATTAAATGTATTTATTTATTTATTTATTTAATAAGGCCCTGGGGTTTTTATTTAATTAATTAAAAATTTAATTAATCAAATGAAAATGTAAGATAATTGAACTGAACTTTTATTCTTATTTATTATAATTTGAAATCCATGCTATTGTAAGTGCCAATTATTTTACAGACATAAATCCGAAAATTGTTTATGCAACTATTTCAGAAACTAACCAAATAAAAAGTTTTAACATGGATCAGGCAGTGTTGTTTTCGTCAACAATGACGATGGCGAAATCATTTCGTTGACGCAACTTTTTTTCATGACGATAACGAGACGATGACGAGATAAAAATGGCTCGTTGATGACTAAAACATGACGAGACGTGTGTGAGTTTTCGTTGACGAGACGAGAATAGACGAAAATGTTAGTGGGTGGTCCGTCAGACGTTTAAAATGCATGACATTTCCGCTTATTGTGCATGCCAATTAAAACTTAAAAAGTATCTGCCGCTATGGCAAGCCGTTTTAGCATTAAATACTCTTTGCCATACTAGTATGGCAAGCCGTTTTAGCATTCTATCCTTATTTGGTTACGCTCAACACGTCACATTGTTGTCACTCAGACAGACAGATGATTAACCATGATGGCGGCAGTTTGCACATTATTTCAAATATATGTCTTTTATGTCTAAAACCATTCCTTCATTATTGTAATTATTGGTGAAAATAGTCGATCCGGAAGCTCAAAATGTGTTGAACTATAGATCTGCTATTTTCACAACTTATAAGTGACACTACCCAACAGCAAAATACGTACTGACCAACATTAATTTGTTAAAATACTTTTCCCCCTTTTTTTTGACTAAAACTAGACTAAAACCTTTATGACTTTCTGTCGACTAAAATTGGACTAAAACTATCACATATAGAAGTGAATAAAATTTGACTAAAACTAATAAGCATTTTAGTCCAAAAGACTAAGACTAAGACTAAATCTAAGATGGTTGTCAACTGTACAACATATCGATTTGTTCATTTTTACAATATTAGTGTTCATAGCAATTAACTATGAAATTTAAAATGACTAAAGGTTGCCTTTTCTTGACTGATTTCGACCTTATTTTGATCTCTTAAATGTTATATTTCCTGCATTTTTGTGTTTTTGGATGCTGTAGTTGCCTGCGCTGTCGACTGACGGAGATCTGCGCTCTGTTCTCTGCGGCCCGTCCATCGATCGCATCCTGGAGTTTAATTCAGCCAATGAGAAAGAGGCGTTTCAGAACATCACATGCTCCCTGACAGCCAATCAGCTTCTTCAAGCCAGACGAGTCTTCATGCAGAATCTGGACAACATGAAGCTCATGAATGCTGTGAGTGACAGTTATTTCTATTAGTGGCACTTTTACATGTTTTATGATTACATTTACAAAATACATATATTGTAACGTTGTCTTGTGAAAATAAATCAAACATAATATAATATAATATAATATAATATAATATAATATAATATAATGATATATATATAATGATGTATACATCATATATATATATATATATATATATATATATATATATATATAAACAGTAATAATCAAAAAACATTTAATATGAAATGTAAATTTGTAGAAAATATCTCACATTTAGACTAAAATGCAATTAAATGAAAAATTCTGATATATTTTAATTATTTTTAGATTTTTAGTATTTTTTTTACTATTTAAATGCATTTTACTGTACATTGTCACAATTTGTTAAAGTTAAACTGAATTTCATTATAATTAAAAATTATATGATTAGTATTTTATTTGTTATATTTAACACATATTGCTTGGAAATAACTAAAAGTTTATTAGTTTTAAAGATTTTTATTTATTTATTTAGATTTATTTATTTTACATTTATTTAATTATTTATATTAAATTGTTATTATTATTACTTTTGTGATTAGTTGTATGCTCATTGTAAGGAAATGACAAAATTACAGAAATTATTATATTATATCCATTTTATTTCATAAAAAAATGAAAAAAAAAAAAGGAAAATTTTTCCCAAATTATGTGTTTTTAACAAAATTTTAATTACATTTCAATAATCAAAATAAAAAGTCATACATTCATAAACAATTAATAATTTATTTTTGCACTGTAAAATGGGGGGGGGGGGGGGTCTGTTTTATTTTTTTCATATCTCATAAAATATAATTTAAATAACTAAATAACTGACTGAATGATGTGTATTTTAAAGATTTGAAACATCTGCAAAGTTGTGTTGTCTTATGAATAACTATGGATTATGGACTATGAACTATTGACATTTTTTCTGTATGTTTTCTGGGTCAAAACAACCTAAATGCTTTATGAGGCTCGAATAATGTATTAATGTACACAGTGATGGGATTAAAACCAGCAGCTTCTCCAATAATGTGATCTGGAGTACCATATTTCTACAGCATCCACTCGCATCTGTGTTTAAAGCGGCGCAGGATGATGTGTTGAAAATGCTGTGAATTGGCTCTTCATAACCTCAGAGTCTCGGACGTGTCTTGGAGAGAAACATGCGGCAGACAAAGCTGAAACTATTAAGTGAAGCTCTGGTCTAAATGGAGCGTCCTCCTCGAGGGAGAGCGGCACTGATGAGACGCACCGGGCGTCTCGGGGTCTGGCAGGACAGTGAAGGATGTGAAGTAACTGCGTTATGTGGAGAACGTGACCGCTCTGCTCTTTGAGCTCAATGAAGGCCAGTAGAGTACAGTATAAAGACTGTCATTCATGAATCAAGCTCATGTCCACCAGTAGCTCTTTAATAGCTCATGCAGTTCACAGATGACATTTATTTTGCTGTGAGGTTGCAGATAAAATTTAAATACTGGAAAAGTAATATGTGACCCTGGACCACAAAACCAGTCATAAGGTTAAATTTTACAAAACTGAGATATATACAACATATGAAAGCTCAACAAATAAGCTTTCTATTGATGTATGGTTTGTTAGGATAGGACAATATTTGGTCGAGATACATCTATTTGAAAATCTGGAATCTGAGGGTGCAAATAAATCAAAATACTGAGAAAATCACCTTTAAAGTTGTCCAAATTAAGTTCATAACAATGCATATTACTAATCAAAAATTACATTTTGATAGGTTTACAGTGGGAATTTTACAAAAAAATCTTCATGGAACATGATCTTTCCTTAATTTCCTAATGATTTTTGGCATAAAAGAAAAATCAATAATTTTGACCCATACAATGTATTTTTGGCTATTGCTACAAATATACCCCAGCGACTTAAGACTGGTTTTGTGGTCCAGGGTCACATATACTGATAAATACAATAATTATTTGCAGTGGAGACCCTATGATAGCATTTTTATTTTTTTCCTTTATTTTATTTATTTATTAATTTATTTTTTAATGGATTCCATCCTTTTTTTTTCATCATTTTAACTTTTCTAGCTTCTGTTTTAATGGTTAAATAAAATTTTAGTAATATCACAAATAATGGCTAATTATTTGTAGTCATGAAACTTACAAAATTTAAAGAGGATTTATTAAAAATGAATGGAAAAAAATAAATGTAATTTGAAATCTGTTTTATTTTTCCCAAATGATGTGTTTTTAGTTAAAATTTTCATAATCAAAATCCGGTCTAATCAACTTATACATTCATAAAACAATGAATTTATTATTTCTGTAAAATGTTTTTTTTTTTTTGGATTTATGATTTATCTTATGATTTATTTATTTATTTTAATTTATGATTGAATACAAGTTTACCATCAAAACAGTATAATATAATAATCAAATATAGGCAAAACATTAACAATTTAATTAATCTTTATTGTAATTTGATATAAAATGTAGATTTAATGTAAACCAAACTAAACATTTGTCTAAAATGCAATTAAATGAAAATGTAAGATATATGTTTAAACTTTTAATATTTTTTTAATTGCATACATTCTACTCTACACTATTAGTATATTTGTCACAATTTCTAAACTGAAACTTAAACTGAACTTTGATTATAATGTAAAATTCATTCTTTTTTATTATACTATAGACTTTTTGCTGTAAATAAATACAAAAAAATAGTTGTGCTCTAATATGAGCCATAATTACTTAACATAATTTCTATTAAATTCAACATTATGATCTCTGTCTAATATTTTAAGTTTGACACATGGACATGTTTCTCACACTAATAGATGTCAGACAGATTTGCAGCAGTTTGTGAGATATGAAGGCAAATCTAAAGCGCTTGGAGCTGCCCTCATCCGTTTCCTACACGTTGAAGCATTAGTTCTTCTATTCCTCCCGTTAATGATATTTATCTCATCCCGAAGGCCTCGTGGTTCTGCGGTGGTTTTGCGGATGTGAAGCCGAGGCGTAAATGTTCTCCAGACTGAATGAAAAAAAAAAAGCCATTTTCAGCGTAATCCCCAGCGCAGATAAATACTTACTCACACACACACACACACACACACACACACACACACACACACACACACACACACACACACACACACACACACACACACACACACACACACACACACACACACACACACACACACACACACACGTCTGAACCTCTAAAGTAATGGCTATTGAGTGTGTGAAGGTCACAGCGATAGACACAGAGATAGCTGCGGCTAAGAGGCCAGTGAATGGGACTTTATTAAGGTTGTTTTAACTGCCTGACATCCCGGGCTCTGAGAATAAACTCTGGAAATCTAATGATCTTTATAGATTTAACCGTACTTAGCTTCACTTCAGTAATACAGTCTTAATCTTCGGCTCCGTGAGGCAGAACCTATGTAATACACAATTAAGCCCAGAAAAAAAAAAAAAATCAGCAATACTAAAATGAGTTTTTTCTTTTTTTTTTCTCCTGATTCAGCTTCCATTAGCGCTGGGACTGAACCGACTGGAGGTGGCCGTACTGATGGCACAAACCAGCTCTCACATCTCTCCGCTCATGACCGGGGTAAGCTCTCTGTCCTTCGGTGTTTTCAGTCTTGTCTTCCAGGAATAGGATGCAATAGTGTCTCCCTTGAGTTTTTGTAATACAGGCACAAATCCCGTGTTGTGTCTTGTGAGACCGATTAGATATAATGGATAAACAAACGCATCTACTTACCTACCAAACCTGCTCAGAAAATAAGTAGATAGTGTAATTGTCTTCCGTTTTGACTGTTACCAATGTTTAATTATTAATAATATTGTGTTTATTAGAAAAATACTTATTTATTTCTTTTAAAAATTAATTTATTTTTTAATTAAATTTTATTTATTTTATTCTAAAAAATATTAAATTTTTTATAATTTTTTATTTATTTATTTTTATTATTAAGTTATTATTTTTATATTTTTTTTTCAAGATTCTTTAATATAGAGAATGTTCAAAAGAACGGCATTTAATATCTTTTGTAACATTATAAAGTTTTTACTGTCACTTTTCATCTATTAAATTTGGCATGTTATTTATTTGATTTTATTAAATTATTTAAAATTATTATTTTTCTAAAATTATTATTATTATTATTACTATTATTATTATTATTATTATTATTATTATTTGTATTTTATTTTTTAATACATTTTTAATTTTATATTTGTTTATTTTATAAATTTTTATTATTTAAAATACATACAGTACATTGTTATAAATCGTTTTTTTTATGTATTTAATACGTATTTCTAGGAAATAAAAATGCACTTATTTATTTTAAAGATTTTTTTTTAAATGTATTGATTTTAGTTTTTTATTAAAATATTATTATTATTTTAAAAAGTTTTTTAAAGTTATTTATTACTTACTGCTCGGAAGTAACAAAATTACACATTTATTTATTTTAAATATTTTATGTAATTAAAATGTATTTATTATTATAAATGTTTTTGTTATTTGTTGCATTCAATTCGTATTGCTTACAAAATAAAAAAAAAATCACTTTTTATTTATTTATTTATTTATTTTGAATTGTATTTCTATTTTTTTTATTAAATTGTTATTATTATTTAATTAGTTTTATGTAATACTTATGTCTAGGAAATAACAAAATTACAAATGTATTTATTAAAAAAATATTTTACATTTTTATTTAAAAAATCTATTTATTGTTATTAAATATTTTTTACTATTTAATAATAATAAATTAATTATTATTTTTTACTATTATTATTATTATTATTATTATTATTATTAGTTGTTTTTAATACTTATTTCTAGGAAATAGCTAAATTTAATATTAATATTTAAAATGCATTTTAAAGATTTATTTTCATTTAAAATATTTTTATTAAATTAATTCTTAATTTGTTGTATTTAATACTAATTGCTAGGAAATAACATCATCAAACATTTACAAAACAGTAATATTTTGATTTTTTTTTTTCATTTTAAAATATTCTTTTATAATAAAATTTTTTTAAGGTTCTTTAATGAAGAGAATGTTCAAAAGAACAGCTTTTATTTGAAAGAGAGATCTTTTGTAACATTATAAAGTCTATAAAGCTTAATAAAAGTATTATTTCCGTTCAGTATTGTGCATATAAACCATGCATTACGCTTTTCCATTACTATAGAGCACACATTTCAGGTTATAGAAGTAAAATCCTATTTGTTTCTCCATAGAGAAATTAGGTTTGTTTAAACATTTCAAGCCAGAGCTAACATGAGCTCGGAGGCTGTAAAAATCAATATATGAAAGTGTTTAATTGTCATATTCCCAATGAACATAGTTCTGGAGAAGAATCCACTAATCGCTGTTACCATGGACACAGAAATGAAGCTGTATACACTCATATAAAGCACTGCGGGTTCAGATCATTGCCATAATCGGCTGATGAGCTCCTTCATCTGTTTGCATCTCAAAGTGCTGCATAAGAGCACAACTGATGCGCAACGACAGACTGATTCAACATCTGATGCGACCTCAGTCTGCTCACAAAGCACACAAAATGCCATGAGAACATCAATAGCTACATTTACATGCACACTGATCTGGTTAGAATTAGATTAATGGCTCAGTCGGATTGAAAAGCCCTCATGCACACACCGATCAATCTGAATCAGTCTGATCAGATTTAAAGGGGCAGAGCAGACCTGGAAAAAGAATAGTTTACCTAAAAATGAAATTTTGATGAAAATGTGCTCACCCTTAGGCCTTCCAAGATTTAGATGAATTTGTTTCTTCATCAGATTTGGAGAAATGTAGCATTGCATCACTCTCTCGCCGAAGGATCATTCGCAGTGAATGGGTGCCGTCAGAATGAGAGTCCAAACAGCTGATAAAAACATCACAATAATTCACAAGTAATCCACACCGCTCCAGTCCAGCAGTTAACATCTTGAGAAGACAAATGTAAGAAACAAAGTCCATAATCCATAATAACACTCCCCCCAGTGAAAAAGTGGTCTGGTCTGAATTAGGAGAGAAATCTGCACTGCACTGCAAGAACCGTTTACAGTTCAAAACAGCTCTAAAACATGGGTGGGTTTTGATTTGAGAGACAATGGGAGATAATAGGTTATTATGGATTATGGACTTGTATTTTAGTGAAAAACATCTTAATGACACACCTTTTGACTTCTAGAGATGGTAATTGATGGACTGGAGTGGTGTGGATTACTTGAGTTTGGACTCTCATTCAGACGGCACCCATTCACTGCAGAGGATCCATTAGTGTACAAGTGATGGAATCACACGTTTTTCCAAATCATTATTACAGTGGCTTTCTCTGGTTCTGACACTCTGTTTTGTTCGAGATACGTTTAATTCTGCACATGCAAATAGGGATGCAACAGTATCAAAATTGCATGATACAATTCCACGATATGATAATATTGTGATAAAAAAAAAAGAAAAAGAAACACAAATTAAGACTTGGAAAAAAAAAAAAAAATCACATTTAAAAGTTAAAATTTTAAAGCCGCTGTCAAAGCTTACAGTTTTGAACTTTATATAAATAGAGTAGATGATTAGCATGTTCCTATATGTTAAACATGGTGTGGTTTTATGCAAGTGATACACGGTGGAAAAATAGACTTTAGGACAATATAACATTGCAATCAAATTAATACAAATATAATAATAATAAATGCACTCAGGCAGTGTGACTTGCCTGGAAAGTCATGAGTCGTGGTTTGAAGTCCTAATTTACGGGCTCAAAAACATGCCTGGAATTTTTTTTTTTTTTTTTTTTTTTTCACCCTCAGATTTGAGATTTTCGAATATAAACAGGATTTGGAGTCTGAAATTAAATTGAATTCATTCAGAATGACACAAATCGAGTAACATAATGTATCCGTCTTTTTCAAAGTTATAAAGTTGAAGCAAGTTTTACAAGAAAAAAAAAGTCAGTCTTTCTTCAAAAGTTAATGTTTAAATCAATGTGTTACTGGCTGTTTCTTTTCAATTTATTTGAAATTTACTAGCGAGTGAAAATACTTTTTTTTACTTTTCAGTTCACTGAGTTCTGCAACATTGTGAACGCAGACAATCAAAGCAAATTGTGTTTTATAATCAATGCCAAGGGTTTCATGTTGTACTCTTGTTTTGGATTCAGTTTTGCCATTTTCAGTGCTTCAAGCGATGAGTGTTCATTTCCTCACAAAAGAACTGAAGTAGTCGTGTCTCATCTTTTCTCTTTTAAACATTTGTTGCAAAGCAATGCAACTGTAAATTTGCAAATTATACAATTAAATGCACTCTCAAACTAGTTTTTATATGCAATAATTTACTAAGCACTGTTTAAGTCAGCAAAAGTTTGATTCAAGGATTAAATCTCTGCATTTCTGAATGTAGAGAAAATGAATGGGAAAATACTTCAGGAACCTAAGGCACTTAAAAAAAAGTGGTCCGCCGCTGTTGTGCTTTATTCGCCGCGCTTCTCTGCAGTCCATTACATTGTCTGCATGCAAGTGGCCGTATAAATAAAGCCTGCTGGAAGTTTGCTGGAAAGTAATACAGCGTCTCATTTGGCGTTAACACAACAGCTGTCACCTCCGTTCTGAACGAACAGGCTTTATGTCTGTTATGCTCGTTAAGCGAGACTGAAACACAGTTTACGCCCTGTGTTTGCATTATAAAGGTGCTGTCCTGATCACGCACCAAAAACCATTTCACCTTTCCACGCTTTGGCATTAGTGGCTTTAGCCGCTGGGCCAACAGATGCAAAGCACAGATGGACTTCTATTACACCGACACGCCGTGTACTAGACACGCATGGCATTAATTAATGACATTACATGCTGATATTCAGTTATGGAATGGACAAATGTTGGCCTAAGCGTACAGTATCTCACGAGTCGTGTGTTTTCATAAGATTGTTCATTGCGTATTTCTGTCCAATGGGTTGCGGGGAGCATAATGCTATTTCTACATGCAGATAATGAACTAAATACACTACTGTTTTTATGTACATTACTTAAATACATTACTCTTCTCAGAAATGTACTTAAAATGATAATTAAAGGGGTCATCGGGTGCAAAACTATCTTTTCCAAGTTGTTTGAATATTAATGTGTGTTGGTAGTTTGTGTACACAACCACCCTACAATGATAAAAATCCACCCAGTGCTATTTTTTAATCTTTAAAAGTAATATACCCTTTTTAAAATCAGTTCATTCTCAGCTTCTTGTCATTGTGACGAAACACATTTGATTGACATGAGCGTCTTACCTTAGCCCCGCCCTCACTGAGCTGAAACAGTCCCAATACGATCCTCACTGTGTGACTCAGGTGCAGAGGAAGACTCTAATTGAGCGATTGAGGAGTTCTGTTGTTGGTTGTAATAGTGAACATAGCAGTCGTCATTTACTCCCAACATCTGAGCCGCTGAAGACGCAGAGGTTTAACGTTACTTTCGTTTTTAAAAGAAAAGTGCCGATCCCAATCTACATATGCATCTATCTTCATTCAAATCGTTTCTGAAGCAGCTTCACCCACAGCAGACGTGAGTGTAAGGGTTTTTTATGCATCTTTGCAAATGGCCTTTCTTAATAATAAGCTTGTTGTCAAGTTTCGCCGATAAACACGGCTAAATGTGGCTAAAGTAAACATAATCCCAGAGAGGGGCGGGTGAGCAGAGCTCGTGGCATTTAAAGGGGCCATGTCTTAATGAGCTGAAATTTTGCTGAGCTGATTTTGACAAGATAAAAGGGTGTTTGTTTACACTAATATTGAGAATTTCGAGCCAAAGTATATTAGAGACTTTTCATTAAGACCCTAAAGAATTATATGAACTTGTGGAAAATGGGCATCCGATGACCCCTTTAAGTATACCTGGCTTGTACTTAGAAAAAAGTTGAAATATATTTGAGCTATACTTGTGCTCTGAGAAAATCTTCTGTTCAGAATTTCCAAAACACAAGTGAAGAAGACACTGAAACAACAGATGTTTCCACATGTAATCTAGCACAATCGTCAGACATAAAAGAGCATCAAAACCAAAGATATGGAGTAAAATGTCAAACCATGAAGAGGTAATAATGACTGTCAAGCTTTGGGGTGTTGATCAACTCCATCTACGTTTTGATGATCGTGAATAGTCCTTTTTTGTAGTTTTTCAAAATGTTAAGGAGTGTTCAGGCGCATTGTTGGCACTTTGCTATTTTGAGGCAACTGAAATAGACTGCGCCAATTGACCAACTAAAACCTGGTCTAAAGTCAATGGCACAATATTTAGTAAAAATATGCTTAAGTGTGTGCTTAAGTCCTATTTAAGTGAGTCAAAAAATCCAAAAATAAGCTAATTGCATTTAATATAAATTAAAACAATAATAAATTTCATTTAAGTGCCATCAACGTGCATTTAATTGTCCAAAATGAAAATATATTATTATTTAAAGTACTCTTTTTAATAGTATGCTTAAATAATTACTTAACTTTGTGTAGAATATTATTATTGTGTTCATAGAAAAATGCCTGCATGTCATAATCAAAAGTCAATTGCTTTTTTATGTACACTGTTTTTTTTTTTGTTTTTTTTTAGAGAATAGGGACAACCCTTTTAGACAATGCGCCGGGCTCACCGACCATTTTTCGTTAAAAGGCCCAAAATGCGACTAAATATTTCTCTTTCAAATAAATGCTGTGCTTTTGTACTTTCGATTCATCAAAGAATGCTATTTTGAAGGATCGATAATAATCAGAAATGTTTCTTGAGCAGCAAATTATCATTAGAATGATTTCTGAAGGATCATGTGACACTGAAGACTGGAGTAATGGTGCTGAAAATTTAACTTTGATCTCAGAAATAAATTCTGGTTTACAATATATTAACATAGAAAACAGTTCTATTGAATTTTAATAACATTTTTGCAGTTTTTACTGCATTTTTTATCAAATAAATGCAGCTTTGGTGAGCAGAATTAAGTTTCTGATTGTGTACATTCATTTTATTCTCCATACAGATGTCTAACTTCAGGTCTTCAGCGTTGATGAGTGCGGCGGACTCGCTGGACTTCAGGTCAGATCCGTTCGGGAGCCTCTCTCAGCTGATGTGTGGAACAGACTTTAACATGACGAGCAGAGTTTTTATGAGATCAGCGACGACAGAATCAGTCCAAGAAAACACACGCGCCGCAACAGTCGACAACACCAACACGACCGGCACCAACACCAGTAAGAGCTGATTCATCAATCCAACAGCACCACTCGATCAATCATTTACTGATAATAACCAATGTGTGACATTTCTAAGTGACACTCAATAGTTGAATTAAAAGGGAAGATTAGTTTCCCCTTTTGAAAAAAAAAAAAAATCTTAATCATATTGAATGTGCACTTGTAGTGTACTTTAAATCATAAGTATACACTGTACAAACTGTACAATGAAATAATGAAATAAAATGTCACTTAAGTGTGCTTAGAAAGAGACACTTTGGTAACACACTTGTAGGATTAGTTAACTTCCCAGAAAATTTACAAATAATGTGCTGACCACCTTGTCATCCAGGATGTTCATGTCTTTCTTTCTTTTGTTGTAAAGAAATTATGCTTTTTGAGGAAAACATTTCAGGAATTTTCTCCATATAGTGGACTTAAATGTTGCCTGCAAGTTTGAACTTTTAAAAGGCAGTTTTTTAAAAAGCAGCATTGAAGGGCTCTAAATGATCCCAGCCGAAGAAGAAAGGCCTTATTAGTTTTTTATTTATTTATTTATTTATTAATTTTTTTTATTACAATGTATACACTTTTTAACCACAAATGCTTGTCTTTTCAAGCTCTATGCTATGTTGAAAACTCCTATCTTGTTTTCTCTGCCAACTTCAAAATCTCTGGCATTTGACCTTCTTTGCACATTCACTTTGTAACAGCTGGGTCGGTACTTCTGCAACAATGTAGAACAATTTTGAAGTTGGAGGATACTTTGAATTTTAATTTTGATGGACACTTAAGCAATGAGCAATTAGTTATTGTGCAATCAAGTAATTATGAAATTAAATCCTACATAAAATAAGTGAACTTGAAAAGCATGACAAAAGATGATTAAACATAATGACTTTAAATGTACTTTAAAATAGAACCTACTTAAGTCCTACTTATGTATCATCAACATGCATTTAGATATCCAAAAACATGTATATTCAGTATCTATATTTGAGTATATTCTAATAAATTGTAATATTTCGATAATAAGTACTCTTTTTAAAAGTACGCTTAAGTGTGTACTCTAAAATTGCATTTAATATAAATGTAAACAATAATACATTTTATTTAATTTCCATCAACATCATTTAGATGTCCAAAAACATTTATATTCAGTTCAACCTTGAGTATATTCTATTAAAGTGTATTATTTCTATAATAAGTACTTTTTTAAGATCATGCTTAAGTGTGTACTTAAGTCCTACTTATGTGAGTCAAAAATCACTCTAAAATTTCATTGAATATACATTTAAACAATAATACATTTAATTTAATTGCCATCAACATGCATTTATATGTCCAGCAACATTTATATTCAGTTCATCCTTGAGTATATTTTATTAAAGTGAATTATTTCTATAAGTACTTTTTTATTATGCTTAAGTGTGTACTTAAGTCCTACTTAAGTGAGTCAAAAATCACTCTAAAATTGCATTTAATATAAATGTAAAAATAATAAATTTCATTTAATTGCCATCAACATGCAATTAATTGTCCGAAATTAAAGTGTATTATTTGTATAAGTACTCTTTTTTTTAATTATGCTTAAGTGTGTACTTAAGTGAGTCAAAAATCACTCTAAAATTGCATTTAATATAAATGTAAACTCTAGTTAATACAAAACAATCCAAAATGTAATACATTATTTGAAAGTTCACTATTTCTGTAATAAATACTGTTTTTAAAAATATGCTTAAGTCTTATTTAAGTGAGTCAAAAATATTTAAAATTAAGCTAATTGCATATAATATAAATTAAAACAATAATACATTTCATTTAATTGCAATCAACTTGCATTTAAACTGTCCAAAATTAAAGTGTATTATTTCTATATTAAGTACTCTTTTAATAGTATGCGTAAGTGTGTGCTGAAGTCATACTTTAGTGAGTCAAAAAATCACTCTAAAATTCAGCTAATTATGTTTAATAAAATTAAACAATAATACATTACACTTAATCAAATTAGCATGCAATTAAGCATCTGAAACGTGGCATTCAGTTTGCACTTAAGTATATTCTTTGAAAGTACACTATTTCTGTGATAAATACTGTTTTTAAAAATATGCTTAAGTCCTATTTAAGTGAGTCAAAAATATCTAAAATTAAGCTAATTGCATATAATATAAATTAAATCAATAATACATTTAATTGCCATCAACATGCATTTAATTGTCAGAAATTAAAGTGTATTATTTTATTCTGTATTCTGTATTATTGTATTCTATAATTGTGTTTAACATAAATTTAAACGATAATACATTACACTTAATCCAATTAGCATGCAATTAAGTGCCTGAAAACATGACATTCAGTTTGCACTTACGTGTATTCTTTGAAAGTACACTATTTCTGTAATAAATATTGTTTTCAAAAAGATGCTTAAGTCCTATTTAAGTGAGTCTAAGCTAATTGCATTTAATATAAATTAAAACAATAATACACTTCATTTAATTGCCATCAACATGCATAAGTGTATTATTTCTATATTAAGTACTCTTTTTAACAGTATGCTTACGTGTGTACTTAAGTCCTAATAATAAAAAGAAAATCATTCTATAATTCAGCTAATTATGTTTAATATTTTTTTAAACAATAATACATTACAGTTAATCAAATTAAAATGCAATTAAGCGTCTGAAAACGTGACATTTGGTGTGCACTTAAGTATATTCTTTAAAAGTGCACTATTTCTGTAATAAGCTCTTTTCAGAAAGATCGGTAGTTTGATGTGAGGACTGTAATTTAAGGTGCTATTCAGCAACAGTATCCACTCCAGTGAGCTGTTAAACATCCCCAGTGGATCGTTTGTGTTTAACTGGTGAACCTAGTTAACTGGCTAGTGACTAGTTAACTGAGCAGAAGGCGAGAGTGTTGCATCAGTGCCGGCGGTTGATGTTGTTTGTTTATTTACAGTGTCTCAGCTCTGGCTCTCATGTGTTTGCACAGAACACTGAATATCAGGAGGACCAAGTTAATTAGCGACTCTGTTGGGCCGTTCCGTTAATTACCTTCTCTTTGAAACGGCAGTAAATAGGATTGGCTGTTTCTCCCTGAGCGCTGCCTCGGCCTGCTGCGGCTTTCTGTTGTTCTGACACCACGAATCACACAAACCGGTCTGCATTGTGCTCGCCTCTGTTTTGATGGCTTTTCGGCCCCGTTGGCATGCTAATGGGATGCCGTTTTCTCTTGGAATCGGCCGTGTCGGGATTGTACGCGCGCGGCGTGGGGACGTGTCAGTCGACGAGGCCGCGTTGACGTCTCTCTGGTGGGAGAGCAAACAGATGCGTTCTGAAATACGGATGGCGTGTTTGCGCGTCTGCTGTACATAATGGGGACTTTAACTGCGTTGTGAGATTTGGCTGCGCTGTTGATCTTTCAGTAAATCTGCTGAACGCTCCTCTGGTGTGTCGTTGGACTCTCGTACGCTAATAAAACAGTAGCAGTGAGTGCCGCGTGAGTCATATGTCAGGAATCAGAACGATTGCATCTCGGATGCTGGTTAATTCTCAAATGCCCTTCTTTCAGTCGATTAATGATTGTGTTTTTTGTATTTGCAGACATACACTGGGAGCATGTCACATTTGTCATCTGACATCAGTGATTTATGTCAATTTCAAACAACATGTGTGCTTTAAAGATATGAGGAGCGGTCCTTGTTTTTACTAAAAATACAAACTATTTTCCTCTAATGTGGTGTCAGATTAAGGTTTCCAACTACTGCACTTTTCTCATTTGTAATAAAGCAAAATTTGAGTCAAGATTTACTGGTGCTTCTTTTTAGTATTTGCAGTGTTGTTATTGATAACCAAAATAGTTGAAAAAACAAACAAAAAAACTACAAATTATCGGGGCAGGGAATAAATAAATAAATAATAATACTTAATATTATTGTTAATTTATTTTTAAAATTAAACTTTTTTCCTTTTTTCCCAAATTGCGATACATAATATAAAAATTACTAAAAAACAAAACACAGTATTGCACTGCTGTGTATTAAATGTATGAATAAAGAGTATTTAAGCAGAACAATTTTATTATTATTATGATTTTTTTTTTTTTTTTTTTTTTTTTTGGCTTGACTGTGATTAAAATGTTAGATTTAAATGTTAAAAAAATTCTGGTTTGCTGTGCTAGTTTGTATGTTAGTATTAATAATAATATCTATATTATTATTTATTCATTAATTTTTTAAGTGTGATTGTGATTAAAACTTTTAGTTAAGAAATCTAGGCTAAAGAGAGTATTTAAAAAAAGACAATTTAATGGGGGAAAAGATAATAATAATAATTGTAAGTAGTATAGTAGTAGTAGTATTTTTTTTTACACTGCAGCTGTAAAATAAAAAAATAAAAAAATCATTAAAGGTCCACTGAAGTGCCTTGAAACACGCAGCGTTATTCTATGTGGTGACGTACTTTTAACTGAAACAAAAAGATATCGCCCAGCCCCGCCCACTAATTTTGAATAGCCAATAGCGTTCCATTTATATCTGCTCGGGGAAGAGCCGTTGAGCTCGGAAAAGCCGCATTTGTAAGCTTATGACCGCCACAGACTAATAAATTACCCCACAGATTCAATATGAAACTTGCTAAAACGAAATAGTGATCATTATCATGCTGAGGCTGTGTAGTTTAATACATGCTGACCGCACATATGAGCGCTTATGATCTGCTCCGCGTCTCTGTGTAGGGGGCGGGACAATACGGACTCTAGAGAGCATTTGATTGGACAGAACGTTTGATGAGAAACTGAAGTGCACGGTGATATCATCCAAATCCTTGATTCATATTGGCGGAAGTGACGAGACTGTAAGTTTTGAATGCCCATATCTTGTAAACGCGAATTTTGTCTTTGTTTTGCAGCACACTAGCTTATAGATCACCTTAAGGCTAATATATTCATACTAAAAGCCAAAAAACTTTAATTTTGATTTCAGGGGGACTTTAAATTGCAACCCTCACAATTTGATAATTGCATTAAGCCATATTGTGATTTTGGTTTTGATTCAGTTTGTGCAGCCATATGGCAAATAAGTACTTTTTTAAGTACTAAAACTGTTAAAACTAAAATGTTTTCATTAATTGAAATAAATATGCAAATGAAATATAAATATTAGGTGAATCCAATAAGCTTACGAAACTAACTGAAATAAGCCATACGTTAAAATAATAAAGTTAAACTACAACTGAAGTTAATAAAACTAAATATTTTAATAAATATTACAAAAGCACAAACTGAATGACTAAAAAGTAAACTAAAAAAGAAAAGAAAACTGAATAGTATCTAAATAATAGTCTCCGACTCGGTGTTTGATGTTGTTTAGGTGTTTGTATTTGCAGGGTGTTTTTGTTCATCTGTTTGCGTGGATGTTCAGTCTAATGTCACCTCATCTACTTCTGAGGAGAGCTGATTTCATTACAGTCATTGGTCGGGACGGCGCTCTCGATGCTCTGGGAAGCATCATGATGTAGTTGTGCAGGAGAGTGAAGGCGGTGATTTGTCATCCTGTGATGCATTTCATTTATTCGACGTTTATTTCAAGAGGTTCGGGCCTGCTGAGATCAAGGCTTTTCTGTGAGCGACTTTACTGAATAGACAAAAGAAACGCATTCGAGAAGAAAAAGAGTGTAGAATTCAATAAATGAAATACAAAAGCAGCGGATCACTTGTTTTATGCACACTGACCTGAGGTCATATTTATAAAGCCACTTAAAGACACTTCAACTTTACCCTGAAGTTTCTCAGACGTCAATGAATGAAGACTTTTTGCTTTTATATGCATTTAAGAATCAATATCATGCATGACTGCATACAATTCTCCTAAATATTTACAGAAAGCCAGAGGTGATATTAACCTAGTTAGGAGCATAACTGATAATAAAAATGTGTAGATTACAGGAGTTTTATCAGTATTTCACGTGTTTTAGGATCAACAGAAATATCCATAAAATTAATGGATAATGCCCTGTCAAAAAAAAAAAAAAAAAAGTCAAAAAAGTTTTTAGTAATATTGTAATGTGCTTTATTATATTATCTCATAATTTCATCCATTATTTATTGAATATTATCTTTAATATCTTCCCTTGGCGTTCTTTCTTCTATTTCTTCCAACGTTGAGTCTTTGGCAGCCAATAGAATCGCTTGAGCGAAAGTTGTGAAATTTGGCACACTGATAGAGGACAGTCCCAGCATTAACCATAGCAAGTTTGGAGTCTCTAACTCAAACTCTCTAGCGCCACCACTTGTCTAAATGTTCACTAATGTTTATGTTAATAACTTGAAGCGTAAGGCACAGAGTCAAAATTCTTTTTTCTCTGAATCCTTGCCTCATGCCTAGATGGTTTGTCTGATTTTCACCAAAATTGGCTCGGATCATCTTCAGACCATGCTGGCAAAAAGTTATGGAATTTAAGTTGATTAGTCAAACCGTTCTCGAATAAGGCACAAACAAATTCTACAAAAATCACGCAAAAATGGATGTGAGGCTATATCTCTGCAATGGTTTGCCGTATTGAGACCAAACTTGGTGTGTTTTATGACAAGCATGACCTGAGGCTATCTACAGTGTTTTGGTGCAGTGCCACCTAGTGGTCAGGAGATATTATATTTTTTTTTTTTGCTTATAACTTCCCAATGGTTTGGCCGAAAAATCACAAAACTGGTCTCTTTAGATTCGGTGCGTCATGC
Source organism: Garra rufa (assembly GCF_049309525.1). Taxonomy (NCBI): domain Eukaryota; kingdom Metazoa; phylum Chordata; class Actinopteri; order Cypriniformes; family Cyprinidae; genus Garra; species Garra rufa. The sequence goes on along the minus strand of NC_133363.1, from coordinate 2,466,038 downwards.
TGAGTTGAACCATACCAAATTTTCCCATGTCAGCTATTTTGGGTGTCGGCCAATTTGAATGTTGTCAAAAAATGCTACATTTTACGAACTCATTGGTGTATCGCTACACAACTCAGTATGTGTCTTTGGCACCATGCCCTGACAGTCATGAAACCTACTTTTTCTATCTCGTCCTAGATGGTTTGTCTGATTTTCATCAAAATGAACTCAGATCATCTTGAGACCATGCTGGCAAAAAGTTATGGAATTCAAGTTGATTAGTCAAACCATTTTCTAATAACGAAAATCTTTTAGTTTCTACGATTCTACGAAAATCACACAAAAATGTATGTGAGGCTATATCTCCGCAACGGTTTGGCATATTAAGACCAAACTTGGTGTGTGTTATAACAAGCAAGGCCATGAGGTTACCTGCAGTGTTTCAGCGCAGCACCACCTAGTGGTCAGGATATTTTTGCTTATAACTAATGGTTTGGCCAGAAATCACAAAAGTGGTCTCTTTAGCTTTGGTCCATCATGACGAGTTGAACCATACCAGATTTTGTCAGCTATGTCAGTTATTTTTTGGCATCTGCCGTTTTGAATTTTGTCAAAAAATGCAATATTTTACAAACACATTGGCGTATTGCTACGAAAATATTGCTCATTGCTTCAGTTGCTCTGATGCTTGCTGCCTTGCTTGTGTAGTGCTTAGAGACTTGTAGTTTGTCACATATTTCAATTGCAAATACTTAATCCTATCTAAAATAAACAGATATATCAATTGACTAACTATGAAATATATATAAAATGGATCTCAAATTCCAGTACATTTTGCCTCTTTTATGAACGCGTTCAACACATCTGTTCATGAAACAGCCGTTGTGTGATCCCTAACTAGGTTCAGTGTCAGCTCTCTAAATAATTCATGATTTGAGATCAGGTCTGAACACTTGCACACATTTATGCTTGATACTCATTCTTAATTGCAGGAATAAGTGTAAAATTATTATATCTTTGCACATTAAATGTGAAAATTGGTTTTCTAACTCGTCCCCTGATCATTACATCACTGCTGATAAAAACAGAAGTGTTTTGGTCCAGTGGATTGAGCTCTGAACTTGCAGTGCAGTGCTGTTTGGCACATTGAGGTTATTTCTGTTCGACATGGAAGAACATGGAAAAAGTGCAGAAATGGCTTTATATGCAGCTTCAGCCTTCTCTAAACATGGAGGTGTGAAAGTGCAGAGGATCGAGGGATAAAGCCTGATCTCTAATCTGAGTTTAGATTGGGGTTAGGTCTAAAATATAATCAAAAATGTGACCCTGGACCACAAAACCAGTTTTAAGTAGCACTGGTACATTTGTAGCAATAGCTAAAAATACATTGTATGAGTCAAAATGATCGATTTTGAAATTGAATAAAGATCATATTGCATGAAGATGTTTTGTACATTTCATACCGTAAATATATCAAAACTTAATTTTTGATTAGTATCATGCATTGCTAAGAACTTCATGTGGACAATTTTAAAGTCGATTTTTCTCAATATTTAGATTTTTTTTCAGATTCCCGATTTTTAATTAGTTGTATCTCTGCCAAACATTGACTTAAATCTCAATTTAAAAAAATATACCCTCATCACTGTTTTTGTGGTCCAGAGTCACATATAAAGCACATATTGCAAATGCTTTTTGGAGACTGTTATTTTGGTATAATTGAGATGTTATTACCATTTTGTTAATATTTTGTATTTTTTATATGTTATTTTTAAATAGTTATAATTTATTTATTTTTAATTTGTAAGTTATATTCTTATTTTACCTTCAAAAGCAGTAATTTGGATTTGCATTTATTTATTTATTTAACACTAGTTAAATACAAGATTTATTAAACTAAGAATAAACAGTATTTCTACAGCATTTGTTAATCTCAGCTATGGATAATCAAATTTATTTATTTTTTTAAGATTAAATGTTCCATGTTCACATCAGTTGATACACTGTGAATTAATATGAATATTGTGTTAAGTAACTATAAAACTTGATAAAGCTATAAAATTGTTACCTTGTTAATTCATTCAAAGTGTTATTGTTTTTTTATATTTAATAATTATATTTTCTAATATTTGTAATAGATTGGGCAATACAGTATAGAAATATTAAAGTACAACATTTAAAATATAATATGAACAATAGCATATATACAGTAGTTTTATTTATTTTATTATTTATGTTGAAGTAACATGTTCAACTGAAAAAACACTCATTGGAGTGGGATTTAAAGGGATATTTCATCCAAAAAAATACAAATATAATTTACTTTAATAATTTACACAAATGTAGGTATTTTTAATAATCGCTCATCATTTTTTTTTTTTTTTTTTCATCCATTGAAAAACTGGGCTTATTTTCACATTTCAAGATGTTCACACAAATATTGTATATGCAATATTGTATATGTAACCTGTTCAATCCAAATCTCCTTTATATGTGACCCAGGACCACAAAACCAATCATAAGGGTCATTTTTTTTAAATTCAGATTTATATATCATCTGAAAGCTAAATAAATAAGCTTTCCATTGATGTATGGTTTATTACGACAATATTTGGTCGAGATACAACTGGAATCTGAGGGTGCAAAAAAGTTAAAATGTTGAGAAAATCGTCGTCCAAATGTTCTTAGCAATGCATATTACTAATCAAAAAATACGTTTTTATATATTTACGTTAGGAAATTTACAAAATATCTTCATGAAACATAATCTTTACTAAATATCCTAATGATTTTTGGCATATATGAAAATTGACCATTTTGACCCTATTGCAACAGCCAAAAATAAATTGTATGGGTCACAATGCTATACTTAAGACTTTTTTGTTTTGTGGTCCATAGTCACATGTAATTATTATTACATTACATAGTTATAAAGTTATGTAATTATTATTAGAATTTAATGTAGTTACAGTTATTATAAACACTGATCAACGCACATAGAGCACATCAGATATGGCAAACATGAGCTCAAATGTGCTTGATGCGCATGAACAAACCTCACCGTTTCTCACGCATCAATCACTCCTGAAGTCAATCTTAAGTCTGAATCTGCTCCTGCGCTCGTTTTTTATTCATGCACATGTACTCTTCTGTCTCTGCAGGTGAGTTCTGTAAAAACCTGACGGATACGCTGGAGAGCACATCCAGTCTGCGTCTGCTCTGGAAAACCTTCCAGCCGTTCCTGCAGGGAAAAGTCCTCTACGCACCCGACACAAACGTCACACGCAGCATCGTCACAGAGGTATATGTGCAAACACGGACACACACTGTACACACACAGGGATGTTAATGCACTGCTTCGTTAAAAAAGCATATGGTTTACTCTTATGAATAATAAGAGCACAGACTCTCATTGGTGTAACGGGGATGAATGTGCACATAACAAGCTCGAGTGTGTTTAAGATTGTTTGTGAGCTTTGCACTGAGAGAAAAACATAGAGAACCGAAGCTGGTGTTCTCACACACGCAAACAGACGCGTAAACAAGTGTAAAAGTTTCATGTTTCAGTGCTGACACGCTTTTAGAATGATGCACTGAAAGAACATCAGTGGATTCTGTAACACTAATCTGAAACACTGGATGAGTTTTAAGAGACGTGCAGTACAATCTGCAGCTTGATTCATCAAAATAAAAAAGTTGTTAAAAAAAAAAAAATTCTAGATAATGTCCTCACCCCCTTGTCATCCAAGATGTTCATGTCTTTCTTTCTTCAGTCGTAAAGAAGTGCTTTTTGAGGAAACATATCAGGATTTTTCTCCATATCGTGGACTTCTATGGTGCCCTGAATTTGAACTTTCAAAATGCAGTTTAAATGCAGCTTCAAAGAATCCCACAATCCCAGCCGAGGAAGAAGGGTCTTATCTAGGAAAACAATCTGTATTTTATTTATTTAATTTTTTTATACTTCAAATGCTTGTCTTGTCTCTCTCTGTGATGTGCGTGAGTAGTGCGTATCTCTGGTTCAAAACAGTTACACTCTTAAAAATAAAGGTGCTTTAAAGGTTTCTTCAAGCGATGCCATAGTAGAACCCTTTTTGGTTGCACAGAAAGACATTCAGTCAAAGGTTATTTAAAGAAACATCTCTTTCTTACCTTTTTATGATCTGAAGGACTTTATTTTACCACAAGAAAAAAACAAAAACCTTTTGTGAAACAGAAAGGTTCTTCAGATGTTAAAGGTTCTTTTTGGAGCCATTTAGACAAAAAAGGTTCTTCTATGGCATCATACTGTGAGTGTAGCGTAGGTCGAAAAACTATTTTCTGCCTAAACTTCAAAAATCATTTTAAAATCATCCTACATCACTGCAGAAGTACCGACCCAGTGTTTGCAAAGTGAACATGCAAAGAAGATAAAACACCCTTAATAAAAAAGGTAAAAAGGCAATGTAGCATGATTTTGTAGTTGAGGTTCAGGCAGAGCAAGACAACACGAGCATATGAGGTTAAAAAAGTTTGAAAAAATATAATACAATAAATAAATAACCATTCGTTTCGCTAGATCAGACCCATCTTTCTCGGCTGGGATCATTTAGAGCCCTTTAATGGGAGACATTGCAGGCTAAAACGCTGTTTTTGAGATTTTGGGCTTTTTTGCATTTCATAAAGTTTTTTTTTTTTTTTTTTTTTTTTCTTCAGACTAGTTGAAAGAAAACACCCAAAAGACAGCTTTAAGTGTTTCTTTTATAGCACTTGATCTATTTGTGTCAATAGATTTTAATTAAAATGCATATTTTTAAAAGCCGTTTTCTCAAAGTGAGTTTTTCCTCCTACACTGAGCCATAAATCTCCACTTCAGTAGCACTTACACATACACCACACATTACTTTTTTTCTGTCTATATTCTGAGGGATTTATTCATATATAATTTGCTTGATTTTATACAACATTTTATTCCTTCCCCAAAATGGTAAAAAATAAATAAATAATACATTGTTTTCTGTCAGTTCAATTTTTTTCTGAATTATGGAGTGACAAAATGAGATACTCAAAATCTCCTCTGTAAAAACATTTGACTCTAAAATGTCAAATAAAATTAGACAAGAGTTTTGAAACTGACTTCATCCAATGTTTAGATTTGTGTACTAGAAATGTATGCAAATTAGCTGATATTTCATTAAATAGTGCTCATATGCATATTTAAACCTAACATTTTCGAAAACTTGTAATACAAAAAATACTAGCAATTGTCAATGCAGTCAATTAACTTAAGTAAGTAAGGTAAGTAAGGCGATAACTATTAGTATTTTTTTTTTTTTTAGTATCTCGCCTTAAATGCATCTTCAAACGATCCCAAATGCATTTGTAAACGATCCCAGCCGAGGAAGAAGGGTCTTTCTCTTTCAATTTAAAAAATCATTTCAAAATCATCCTACATCTCTGCAGAAGTACTCACCCAGTGTTCTGATCAACTCAATGAAAAACTCCTCTAATACTATCCAGTGGTACAGCGACATATAGTGGAAAATAAAAATATTTGACTGTTTAGTGCAGTTTCCAGTGAGATGAGCTGCCTACTAAGTGTCCGAAGAATTTTCCAAATGCATTCAATGCAGCGTCTCTTTCATCAGGCCAACCGCACCTTTGACGCTCTGGCTAAAGTGGGCGAACTGGCAGAGGCCTGGCTGGCGAACGAAGACTTCATCTGGGATTTCTTCAACAACGGCACACAGATCAACACACTGAGGGTGAGAACTATATGAATTATAACGAGTGCAGATGCGTCATGCAGAATGAGGGTTAACAGGGCTGAGAAATCACACAAGTGGCCTGTGTCATCAGTGTGAGCAACATGATGCTTTTTTTTTATCAAATGAATGCATTTATGAGATGGCAGGCAGCTGCTGATGCATATGAATGAATAAGGTTATCGACCAATAAAGCCAGGACTAAACAGGACTTGATTCTATCCATCAGGAATTGATTGCATTGTAAAAAGTGGGTGTTGCAAACTAAACGGAGGCAGATGTAAATGCAAGATGCTGTTACGAGGGAAGGAGACGTCAATGATTTTGATTAAAGATTACAAGAGTGCATGAATTAAAAAAATAATGAAGTGCATTGATAAATCATTTAGGCAAGGCAAGTTTATTTCTAAAGCATATTTCATGCACAATGGTAATTCAAAGAGCTTTACATGTAATTTTTAAATAGTTAAAATAAAATAATTTATTTTATTATAATTGTATTTATATTCTAATTATAATTTGATTTAAAAATAATCACAGCAGAAGCATAAGAATTAAACGTTTATTTAAAAAATGGTTTAAAAAGTTATTAAATACTGCAACTTTCCTTAAAAAAAAAAAAAATATATATATATATATATATACACACACACACACACACACACACACACACACACACACACACACACACACACACATGTTGGGTTTACATGTTTTATGGGGACATTCCATAGGCGTAATGGTTTTTATACTGTACAAACCGTACTTTCTATGGCCCTACACCTACCCTACACCTAAACCTAGCCCTCACAGGAGATTGTGCACACTTTTACTTCATCAAAACAACTCATTGTGCATGATTTATAAGCCTGTTTCCTCATGGGGACCTGAGAAATGTCCCCACAAGGTCAAAATCTACTGGTATTCCTATCCTTGTGGGGACATTTGGTCCCCACAACGTGATGAATACCAGGTACACACACACACACACACACACACACACACACACACATAATGATTGCAAAGAAACTTAAATTAAAATGATATTTAGAAGTATAATGACTGATGAAATTCACTCCAATAGTCTTTATTTACAACTTTAAAAACTGCATGAAGTAGAATGACTAATAAAATGCACTCCAATAATTTTTATTTACATCTTTGAAAAATGCGTACATCATTTTCTGACTTTAACATGCCAAAATAACAGATTTTGCTTTTTTTTTTTTCTAGAAACATTGGGGTTTTATTCGCACAATGAACAAAAAATGATACAGGAATTAATTTTAAATAATTTTCACTTTGAAACTACTAGTAAATTCAAAATAATTGCAAAAGTTGAAATAAAATGACATGTAGAATAAAATGCACTCCAATAGTCTTTATTTGTAACTTTGAAAAATGCATGCATAAATTCTTGACTTGCTTTCAGTGGCAAAAGAGCACATTTATTTCCAGTGTCCTGGATGCTGGAGAGAGAAGAGAGAGTGTCAGGATCTGTAATGTAATCTAATGCTACTGGTTCACACAGATCTATCACTATTTTCTCCGGCGGTCCGTAGGGTAATTCTCTCGAGATGGGCCGCGCTGCCCTTGTCCCGCTGCAGTACGAGCGCGTCCGCACACTGAATTTAATGTCCTGTGAAATAAAGGCCAGCGATCTGACTGCTTGGCTCTTTCGTGACACCCGCGCAGGCCTTGATGTCCGCTGTGAATTCTGTCAAGGACCAACAAACCTTTCACTAGAATAACTGGTGTTCAGACTCACCTGAAAATCTTACGGTGACCTTGGATGCCCTCGCCGTGTATCCTGGCCGCCCGTTTGTGGTCGTCTAATTGAGTGTTCACCCTGGTGCACTTCATTTTCTGAGGTGTTATTGATGACAGAAGCAGCGTCCCGTACGTAGTTATTTCAGCTTTCGTCATGTGATCTGGGCCCCATGAGAGTGCCGTCTCATTTCAGGATCATGCTCTGCATTGCAACTGAATTGCATGAACTTCATATGCAGCCTTTGATTCCTGAGTGGTACGCCATGAAGGTCTTTGTTATTCTGGAGGCCTTTTTCTGTTTCAGCAAAGACAAGAACTTTATCCATGTAAGAGTCTACCATCTTTTACCCAGTCTCTGAAGGGGATGTTTTTCCGTATTTCGGTGACCTATGTGAATTTGAGAAAAAATAAAAAATGTTGCATTTTCGAATACACCTCACAGAATCTGCGAAATGTTAATTATTTCAGCAAAATTAGAGGGATCATACAAAATGCATGTTATTTTTTTATTTAGTAGGCTACAGATCTGAATAAGATATTTCACATAAAATATGTTTACATATAGTCCACAAGAGAAAATATTAGTTAAATTTATAAAAATGACCCCGTTCAAAAGTTTACATCCCCTTGATTCTTAATACTGTGTTGTTACCTGAATGATCCACAGCTGTTTTTTTTTTTTTTTTTTTTTTTTTTTTATGAGTCCCTTGTTTGTCCTGAACAGTTAAACTGTCTGCTGTTCTTCAGAGAAATCCTTCAGGTGTGTGTGTGTGTGTGTGTGTGTGTGTGTGTGTGTGTGTGTGTGTGTGTGTGTGTGTGTGTGTGTGTGTGTTTGTATATTTAAGCCCTTTCCAATAATGACTGTATGATTTTGAGATCTATCTTTTCATACTGAGGACAACTGAGGGACTCATATGCAACTATTTCAGAAGCTTAAAACTGCAAAAAAAAAAAAAAAAAAAATGAAAATGCATGTTTTTTCCTTCTGGAGCATCAGTGAGTGTTTGAACCTTCTGTAATAGTTATAATAGTCCCTCAGTTGTCCACAGTGTAAAAAGATGGATCTCAAAATCATACAGTCATTGTTGGAAAGGGTTCAAATGCACAATAATGCTGGAAAAACTAAATAATTTATGGAACCATAAGGATTTTTCTGAAGAACAGCAGGCAGTTTAACTGTTCAGGACAAACAAGGTGAACAACAATCACAAAACAAAAAAAAAGCAAAGAACGAGGTCATTTTTATAAATTCAACTATTATTTTCTCATGTAAATTTCTTAACATGCATTTTGTACGATCCCTCTCATTTTGGTCAGTTAATTAACATTTTGCAGATTCTGCATGGTGTATAATTTTTTGACTATTTCATGCATGCATTGCTTCTTCACATAAACTTCACCTCTCCAAGTGTTGTTAGTTTGGGTCACTTATAATGTGCTTTTGTGCTTTTACTTATTTCCATTTTTTTTTTCTTTGGAAATAATTCTGGACCAGGGATAATTCAAAACAGGACATTTATTGTGATTAAAGCGGTCAGCTTGTGGCTTGATCGAGAGGAATCTAGTAAAACCCACTTGCTGTATCTAAGGAGCTAAATAAACCAGAGGCAGAGAGTTCAACAATTACATTCTCTGCGGTGGGAAGAATGAATTTCACCCTCTTCACTGCTTTAATCGACACGGATGGGGGCATCTCCACGGGACGTTATTACCCACACCATGGCTGCACACCACCATGGCTTGTTACTTCATCAAGAGCATTTTCTTGCTCCATACGCTTGAGTTCAGCTTTCACCTATTGTAGCAGAGGGAGGGGTAGGCCTACTTGATGTGCTGCAACTGCAACATAGAGCTCAATTTCTCTGTTAAGATGATTTTCACTAGATCAGTTTTCAACTTTTCACCCTGTGAGATGCATCCTTTGATTCATTTTAACTAGACCCAGCTCTAAAGCTCATGCCCGACTCTGGAGGCTCCTTTCCCTTAAAGTGCATTCCAGAGTTGTTGTACTCAAGATCAGACACTGTCTCGAGTTCAAGACTATTTTTAATGAACTCGGGAATATTCGAATATGACAATGAGGCTCAGATATGTGTTGTCTGTGCTGATGTATCTTGTTGTGTCTCTGGAATACTCTTAATAATAAAGTTCCATGGTTCCATGAAGAACTTTTAAAGGAATAACTCATCAAAAAGGAAAACTCATGCCATCCAAAATGTATCATGATTTGGAGAAATGCATAATTCCATGACTTGCTCACCAATGTATCCTCTGCAGTGAATGGGTGCCATCAGAATGAGAGTCCAAACAGCAGATAAAAACATCACAATAATCCACACCAATCCAGTCCATCAAATTAACATTTTGAGAAGCCAAAAGCTGCATGTCTGTAAGAAATAAATCCATCATTAAGACATTTTTATCTTCAAACCATTGCTTCTTTCCAAAATATGAGTCCGTAATCCATTATAATGCTTCCTTCAGTGAAAAAAGTGGTCTGGTCTGAATCGGGAGAGAAATCTGCACAGATCAAGCACCACTTACAGTGCAAAATAGCTCTAAACAAATATGAGATGGACTTTTTCGCTGGAAGAGGCATTATTATGGAGTATGGAGTATGGACTAGATAAAAATGTCTTAATGACTGATTTTTTTTTTTTTTTTTTTTTTACAAACACTCAGCTTTTGGCTTCACAAGATGTTAATTGATGGACTGGAGTGGTGTGAATTACTTGTGGATTATGGTAATATTTTCAACATTTCAGTTTTGGACTCTCATTCTGACGGCACCCATTCACTGCAGAGGATCCATTAGTGAGCAAGTGATGGAAAACATTTCTCCCAATTTATTCTGATAATCAAAAGTTTAATTTTCATTTTTGGTTGAACTATTCATTTAACATCCACTGAACTTTTCCAGTGCGCAAAAGGTTCTTTATCATGGAAAAACCCTGAGAAAAAGTCAATATCCTGCAACATCCTCTTTTGAAACCTTTATTTTTAAGTGTAAATGAATCACAGTGTGTTACACTGATGCAAATCTAGGCTTCATTGACATGGAAGTAAAGAAGATTTACACTGCTTGAATCTTTCAGACTCTCTTCTGGTCTTAGTCTTGACTTGGATTCGACCCTCTTCAAGACTCAGTCTTGGCTCGGGCTCAACCTACACAGGTCTTGGCCTGGACTCGGTCTTGAGTGAGCTGGTCTCGACTTTAACACTGGTACTTTCACAACCTCCTGCACCGCTGAGAGAAGCCTCAGCTGGAGCTGTTCTTTCCTCGGTGACGGCTGTGTGAATGTCTCCTCAATTATCACACACACATCAGCTCCTGTATCAAACTGAAAGCGCTGTCTGACCTATTTTCAACCGTGCAGTCGGTCCAGTGCACTATCCTTGTTAGCCGCACCCAAGAACTTGTCCTGTGATTCCTGTGGTTTATTGCAGGGAATCTTTTGGATAGCTCGTTTCTTACTATTCTGTGAGTTTCAATTGTCTCCGTCTCGTGGGAGTTCTGTTGGTGACTTGCAGGATAAGCTCACTTGGCATTTCACGAGTTTGCAAAGCAGCGTGGATTGCTTATACACTCCGAATGTGTCTCAGCTAATGTCAAGCACTCATTTGAGAGTCTTTGGCTCGTATTCAGACCTCTAAATTGTAGCGGATGTGCTTGCCTGTTTGGTCGCCTAGTTCAAAATTTGCAATTCGTAAAGCGAGGAAACGTACACCTCTACTTTTCCCCCCAGAGAGAAAGATCCCGCTCATGCATCTGAATACGTTTCCATATACTCCTCAACCTTGGCCAGTACAACATCCTTATTCTCTTCGTTAACAAGGGTAGCAACAAAATAATTTTCTATGTCTTGCTCAGAGGCATCACAACTGGGAGAAAAGGGGGACAGAGCAACAACAGTGTCCTTTGGGGGGCCTAATTAATTTTGAGTAGGCCCCATAAAAAATGCTGTGCAATGGGCCAATAATCCCTAGCGCAGGGGTGATTCGGTTGTGCAGAGTTTAGCTCCAACCCCAATAAAACACACCTGAACCAGCTAGTCAAGCTCTTACTAGACATGCTAGAAACTTTCAGACAGGTTTGTTGAGGCAAGTTGGAGCTAAACTCTGTAAGCCATCAGCCCTCCAGAACTGAGTTTGGGCACCCCTGCCCTAGCGACTCTACTGGTCTCGCTTCCTACAGAGTAGACAAGAACTATTTAGTTTTATTGCATTTTTTTTTTTTTGAGACTGTAAAGTCATTGTTTTCATTCTGGCCACTCTGAATGGTCTTCAAAGGTAAATCACACCTGTAGGCCGATCTCCTTATTCTTCCAAGTCTTCAAACCAGTCTTTACCAAAAATAAACAGGCAACTTGTGCAACCAAATGCTCTCAGCACCCGGACATTCCAGAGGTTAATATGCTGTATTTCATCAGGAAGTGCTTTATTAGTGATTTGACAAATACACAAGACTTATCTTCCATTGTGAATGTGGTTCAGTGTCCATTATTGTTATGGATGAGTCACCTCAGCTGAGAATGAAAGAGAGTCTCTCACACACCTCTCACGAATGAAGACAGACGCAAAAGCTCTTAAACCCTCCATCTCGCTCACAGGTGTGTGCGTGAGAGAGAGAGTTTATTGCCCCTCCTCTGTGATAGGGTGCATGAAAGGAGAAGGTAATTATGGGTAAGTGCAGGATCATTTTCACCAGCAGCAGGAAAGGGATTAACCAGCGACACACCTTCAGACGAACCCTCTATCGCTACATTACCCCCCCTTCCCCATTACCTCAGTGTCATTTTCAAATGAGCTTATTGAGAAGATGAGGAAGAGAAGATGAGTGTGGATGGAGTGGAAAAGAAGTGAATTTTGTTTAGACTTTTTCATTACCCTGTGCGAGACCTTTAACACTGTGACACACCAAGTCAATGGTCAGAGCATCACATTATATGTTGAGCCATACGTGTACCTTACATGACACGTGCTATATATATTTTTTATGTATCCTCCATGGTTACAGTGATCTTTAGATGGCAGTGCTGCAGTCCACTGGAGTTATGAAAAAG